>NC_066298.1:11550000-11600000 GCF_905404315.1 Leptidea sinapis
ATTTCTTTTAATTAGTAGTAAATTCAACCTTTCATCTTTGACTCAATCTTTCATTCTTACTTCGCTTCAAACAAATATCATAGCACCCCTAGCTCAGCCAGGGGTAGTCATCGAGAAGTCGTAGGAGTAGAATACGTGCTACAGTGGTGACCCATCCGACAAGTGACACGATGACTGGCGCAGAACAACAACAAAAGGGATTAGGCGGTGGTCCAAGTACAAGTGACGGCGGAAATAACAGTGACGTATTTCGAGTGGGCGTACGGATACCACCCTTTTGGCCCGAGGAACCGGCTGTATGGTTTGCCCAAATTGAAGGTCAGTTCATTTTGTCTAATGTTACAAGTGACTCCACCAAGTTTTATTATGTCATTAGCCAATTAGACCATCAGTACGCAGCAGAAGTCAAAGATATCATTATTTCCCCGCCGGCTACAGACAAATACGAGAAATTAAAGTCGGAACTTATCAAGCGCCTCACAACGTCTAGAGAACGTAAAATTAAACAGTTGTTGATGCATGAAGACCTTGGTGATAGAAAGCCATCTCAATTTTTGCGTCATTTACAAAGCTTAGCAGGGAAGACAATACCAGAAGAGCTTATACGAACTATTTGGTCGAGTCGATTGCCAAATAATTTACAAACAATTGTCGCATTACAGAAGGACAGCGCCCTCGAAACCGTGGCAGATCTGGCGGACCACGTTCATGACATAGCACCGCCCGCAGTCGCTCAGGTAGCCAGATCAGCAACTGAACAGCCAGGTACTGCTTTTGAAATTATGTGTAACAAAGTAACAGAACTGACACGGCAGGTGGAGTCACTAATGCAGAGCCAGCAACGGCAGTCTCGATCCCGCTCCACTGACTTTAGGAACGAATACCGCACGTCACGATCCCGCTCTAATTCCCGATACCGACAGCAACCAGAAGACGATACACAATGCTGGTATCATTTCCAATTTGGCTCGAACGCAAAGAAGTGTGTCAAGCCCTGCACATTTCGTTCGGGAAATGCCAAGGGCAGCCACTAGTGGCCGAACACGTCTGCCCTACATCATCAGGCCGCCTTTTTATCACCGACCTTAACACAAAAGTACAATACCTTATCGACACAGGGTCTGACTTATGCGTTTATCCACGTTCTCGCATTCAAGAACATCGCACGAAGACGCAGTACGAGCTCTTTGCAGCAAACGGTACGGTGATATCAACATTTGGGTACGTTCACTTACAACTCAACCTAGGGTTGCGCCGCGTATTCAGTTGGCGCTTCGTGGTGGCAGACGTCTCCAAACCAATCATTGGCGTCGACTTCCTTAGCTTTTATAACCTGCTCGTCGACTGCCGCAATCACCGCCTGGTCGATGGGGTAACGTCACTGTCCGTCGCCGTACCACGCCAGCACCACAAGGAGGACATCTCATCAGTACGTACAACATCGCCAGGGGACTCGTTGTATAACGACATTGTACGAGAGTTTCCGAACATTACACGCCCAGCTGGTAAGCCAAGTGAACCAAAACACAACACGGTTCACCATATTAGGACGACGCCTGGCCCACCAGTATTTTGCCGCCCTCGTCGGTTAGATCCGGAGAGACTCACCATTGCCAAAAAGGAGTTGGAAGAGATGGTACAAAATGGTACAGCTCGGAGATCAGAGAGCCCCTGGTCCTCAGCACTGCACCTAGCACGTAAGAAAAACGACGGCTGGAGACCTTGTGGGGATTACAGAGCATTGAACGCTCGCACTATTCCAGACCGATACCCTGTGCGGCACATCCAGGACTTTGCGCACCAGCTGGCAGGCAAAAAAGTCTTTTCTACGGTGGACCTCGTTAAAGCATATAATCAGATCCCAGTCCATGCTGACGATATTCCTAAGACTGCCATTACCACGCCTTTCGGATTATTTGAATTCCCTTACATGACATTCGGACTTCGTAATGCTGCACAATCTTTCCAACGTTTTATGGATGAAGCACTTAGAGACCTAGACTTCTGTTTTGGGTACATTGATGACATCCTAATCTTCTCTGAATCTCCATTACAGCACCAGCAACACCTTCGCCAGCTATTTCAACGTTTGACAGATTACGGCATACTGATAAACACAGCGAAATGTGTATTTGGTAAGGATGAAGTAACTTTTCTTGGCTTCACAGTGTCCGCAGCAGGCGTTAAACCTTTGGAGGAGAAGGCCCAGGCAGTTCAAGACTACCCGCCACCCAAGACGGTAAAGGAGTTGAGGCGATTCCTAGGAGTCATCAACTTCTACCGAAGATTCATTCCTGGAGCAGCAGCAATACAAGCACCGCTTAATGCCTTACTAGCTGGACCGAAAACCAAAGGATCACACCCAGTCAACATGACTCTAGAGCTGCTAGAAGCATTTAAAAGATGTAAGTCTAGTCTTTCCCATGCCACACTCCTAGCACATCCAGATACCACAGCAGAGCTGGCGATACAGACTGACGCTTCGGACCACGCTATTGGAGCCGTACTGCAGCAAAGTAAGGGAAACACCTGGCAACCCCTCGCTTTTTTCTCCAGAAAACTCAGCCCTTCCCAAAAAAAGTACAGCCCTTACGACAGGGAATTATTGGCGATTTATGAAGCGATTCGTTATTTCAGATACATGGTTGAAGCGAGGACATTCACCATCTACACTGACCACAAGCCCATTACGTTTGCATTCAGCACTCAACGTGACAGCTGCTCACCTCGTCAGTTCCGGTACTTGGACTTCATCAGTCAATTCAGCACTGATATCAGGTATATCCCTGGGAGGGACAACACAGTAGCTGACAGCATGTCTCGGGTTGAAGAGATGACAACGCCCCTAGATTACCAGTCCCTCGCCCGTGCCCAGGATTCTGATGCTGAACTTCAAAACTTACTCGTAAGTGGGTCAGGCCTAAAATTAGAAAAGGTCATGCTAGAGAACTCTGATATTCAGGTATTCTGCGACACTTCTACTCAATACACCAGACCTTTTGTTACTTCAGCTTTCCGACGTCAGGTATTCAACACGTTACATAGTCTAAGTCATCCCGGAGCAAAAGCCACAGCGCAATTGGTAGCACAACGCTTCGTTTGGCCGGGTATTAAGAAGGACTGTCGACAATGGGCCAAAGAGTGTCAACAATGTCAGCGCAGTAAAATATCTCGCCACACATCAGCTCCATTAGCAAAGTTCACAATGCCTTCAGCTCGCTTCCGTCAGGTCCATATGGACATAATAGGTCCCTTACCTTCTTCTGTTGGTCACAGGTACTGCCTCACCATGATCGACCGCTTCACTCGATGGCCGGAGGCCATGCCCTTGCAGGACATCACTGCAGAATCCTGCGCTGCCGCCTTCGTAACTGGGTGGATTGCGCGGTTCGGTTGCCCCGAGAGCATCATAACCGACCGCGGCCGCCAGTTTGACAGCCAGCTGTTCAAGAGGGTCGCCGCGCTGGTAGGCGCCGACCACCGCACCACAACAGCTTATCATCCCGCAGCAAATGGCCTCGTAGAGAGGCTACACCGTCAGCTCAAGGCCGCTATAACCTGCCACACCAGTGCTCAATGGACGGAGGCATTACCTCTCGTGCTGCTGGGCATACGCAGCGCGTGCAAAGATGACCTGCAGGCGTCTACCGCGGAATTAGTCTACGGCGAGCCACTCCGCTTACCTGGACAGTTCCTTCAGCCCATACGGGACGACCACATCGACGTTACCGACTTCGCCAGCAGACTGAAACAGCACATCACTAAGCTGTCACCAACATCTACGTCATGGCACGGACAACGTACATTCTACGTGCCCAAAGACCTACAGCACTCCACTCACGTGTTCCTGCGCCAGGGTCCTGTAAAACGGCCGCTACAAGCCCCGTACACCGGACCCTACAAGGTACTACGTCGGGGCTCCAAGTCATTTGACATAGAAGTCCAGGGTAAGACGTCAACAGTAACGATCGACCGTCTCAAACCAGCATATATCGCAGATGACAACTTATCAGGAAAAGACACACAAACACAGACTGTACCTACACAAAAGGAAACTACGGAAGAAGAACACATCAGAACTACAAGAAGTGGACGAAGAGTCAAGTTTCCCGACTACTATCACCCGTAGTCACGGTCTCAGTGGGGGAGTACTTGTAGCGGCCAAATCCGCTACTTACTTCCGCACCGCCGCTTATGTTCTTGGACCACACGACATCACACCACATCGTACGATCTATGACGACAGCCTACGTCACGGGTGGTGCGAGCTGCGAACCGGCTGCATCGCGTGCGCGTCCCCGCGCCCGCGCTCCCGCCGCACACCGCGGGCCCTGCGCCCGCCGCCACAGCTAGGCCTCCCGCGCCCGCGCCCCGCGCGTCGCATAAATACCAGAGGCGATCGCCCGCGCCACGCATTCTGCACATTTATTTACCTCGCGCTCACAGCTTTCCGCTTGCTTTATTTTTGCTTTGTATAGACGCTCATTTCATTCTACATTTTGTAAAGTATTTCTTTTAATTAGTAGTAAATTCAACCTTTCATCTTTGACTCAATCTTTCATTCTTACTTCGCTTCAAACAAATATCATAGCACCCCTAGCTCAGCCAGGGGTAGTCATCGAGAAGTCGTAGGAGTAGAATACGTGCTACAGATAATTTTACGATCTACAATTTTTGTCCGAGATACTTTTATGATAAAACTTACCTACCGTTTTGCTGAAAATCGCGAAAAACGAATGTGATTAAGTAAGTAAGTAAGTACGTAAGTAAGTAAGTAAGCAACTAAGTAAGTAAGTAAATAGGTAAGTAAGTAAGTAAGTAAGAAAGAATTACGTTTAAAGATATTTATTTCTCATTAAAAACATAATATTGTCACTTACATGAGAACATAAAAATATGATGTAATAATTTATCCGCCGTTCTTTAGATGTTCAGTACATACATGTTACACATTATAGTACTTATTCTTCTTCACAAAATTTAAGATTACACACTTTTACAGGGCACTGTCACATAACAAACAATTTCAGACATGTGTTTTATAAAAACTTTGAAACAATATAGTCTGATAGGTCACGTTTAAATGTTTTTAGTGACCTAATCTTTTTGAGAGATGAAGGTAGACTATTAAAAAGTTGTGCGCCCTCGTAAATAAACATACGCTTGCCGTAATTTGTTCTTGTCTTAGGTAGTATCAAGTAGCTGGCTCGTCTCGTGCTGCGTTTAGACGCATGTTTAGTTTGGGTGAGTAAGATTGATGTATGATAAGAATTTTGATTTGATTTGAAATATATTTTTTTTGGAGGTTTTTTATTTAGTTTCGGAGGGAAAATGAAATGTACGTGTCGCGCGTTTATTACTGAACATTATCGTACTCGTTATTAATAAAGTTAAAAAAAAAAAAAAAAAAAAAAAAAAAAAAAAAAAAAAAAAAAAAAAAAAAGCGATTTTTTCTTCGAAGCCGCAATGCATATTCAATATTATGTTATTAATAAATAGTAAAATCAAATCAAAATCACTTTATTCACATATCAGAGAGTTTACACGTTCATATCGTTCGCGTGCACCACACATACGGCAGTCGGCGTCGAGAGTCGAGTCCGTAGCGAACGGTTCGCGACGCCGAATTCAACGCCGCTCAAGTTTTTTCTTGTAAAAAGAGTGAAAAACGCACGCGACAAAAATACAAAAACGCACATCACGGTGGTGTTGTTTTATTATTCTCGTCGTCGTCATCGTCATTCATATTTTATTTAATATATATTTATATTTGAGTAAGTTTGTGAATGCGCGCGATGATAACGACGATGATATAATAACAATACGGTTGTTGGTACTCTCGGGGCAGAGCTGGTGTGTCTGTGTCTGTGTTTGTGTCGCGCGTTGTTTTATATGTTCTTTTTTTACAATATAAAAAATGAGACAGACTCACCGCGCTGTGTCGATCGAGCGTTTTCGAGTTTCCCTATGCGGATGATATTTGATTTGGTGATTTGAAAGGTTTTTTGTGATTTCGTTTCTCATAATTCCTCTCTTCACTCTCTCTATAGTATCATACGCTGCGGCGATCCTCGTCACGTTGAAAGCGATCGTGTAAATTTTTTGCGCGCACCAAGACGCCGACTGGGCTTCGACGGTTTCCCTCTGTTAAGATTTTTAACGTGAGGGCCCGCAAGCCGGAACGCGTCGCGCATTTCACGCGTGCGAGACGTTCACGCTCCTCTCAAGCACCGGGCGTCGATCCGATTTGTGATCACGACGTGTACCGATATTAATACGTTGATACCGCTTCTATTGCGTGTCATCATTTTTATTATTACCCGAAGGGACTCTCGTTACTGAACTTTCATAACATACAATCGGCCCATCGCCGATTTATGATTCGTTCAACGCGCACCGTATGCCTTTGAGATATATAGTGTACAGTGCGCGAACGGATATCTCACGATATGTTCAAGATGTCATAGTCGCGACGCCCTAAGGGGAGATCGCGACGCATGACGCGCTGAGCGCGACAACAATCGTTGTTTGCAGCAGCTCCCTGGTTGATCCTGCCAGTAGTTATATGCTTGTCTCAAAGATTAAGCCATGCATGTCTCAGTGCAAGCCGTATTAAGGCGATACCGCGAATGGCTCAATATATCAGTTTTGGTTCCTTAGATCTTACTCAGTTACTTGGATAACTGTGGTAATTCTAGAGCTAATACATGCAATCAGAGCTCTGACCAGTGATGGGATGAGTGCTTTTATTAGATCAAAACCAATCGACGGAGGGCCTCGCGTCCGAAGTCGTTAATTTTGATGAATCTGGATAACTTTTGCCGATCGCATGGTCCAGTACCGGCGACGCATCTTTCAAATGTCTGCCTTATCAACTTTCGATGGTAGTTTCTGCGACTACCATGGTTGTCACGGGTAACGGGGAATCAGGGTTCGATTCCGGAGAGGGAGCCTGAGAAACGGCTACCACATCCAAGGAAGGCAGCAGGCGCGCAAATTACCCACTCCCGGCACGGGGAGGTAGTGACGAAAAATAACGATACGGGACTCTTACGAGGCCTCGTAATCGGAATGAGTACACTTTAAATATTTTAACGAGGAACAATTGGAGGGCAAGTCTGGTGCCAGCAGCCGCGGTAATTCCAGCTCCAATAGCGTATACTAAAATTGTTGCGGTTAAAAAGCTCGTAGTTGCATTTGTGCGCCGCGCTGTCGGTGCATCGCATCCGCGGTGATACTGACACGTCTGCGGAGCATATCGTCGGTGAGCCGGCGGTAAAACGCCGGTTCAATATCAAAATCCTATCGCGGTGCTCTTCAGTGAGTGTCGAGATGGGCCGACAATTTTACTTTGAACAAATTAGAGTGCTCAAAGCGGGCTCAAAATGCCGCTTGAATATTTCGTGCATGGAATAATAGAATATGATCTCGGTTCTATTTTGTTGGTTTTCAGAACTCCGAGGTAATGATTAATAGGGATAACTGGGGGCATTCGTATTGCGACGTTAGAGGTGAAATTCTTGGATCGTCGCAAGACGAACATCAGCGAAAGCATTTGCCAAAGGTGTTTTCATCAATCAAGAACGAAAGTTAGAGGTTCGAAGGCGATTAGATACCGCCCTAGTTCTAACCGTAAATATGTCATCTAGCGATCCGCCGACGTTACTACAATGGCTCGGCGGGCAGCTTCCGGGAAACCAAAGATTTTGGACTCCGGGGGGAGTATGGTTGCAAAGCTGAAACTTAAAGGAATTGACGGAAGGGCACCACCAGGAGTGGAGCCTGCGGCTTAATTTGACTCAACACGGGAAATCTCACCAGGCCCGGACACCGGAAGGATTGACAGATTAACAGCTCTTTCTTGATTCGGTGGGTGGTGGTGCATGGCCGTTCTTAGTTGGTGGAGCGATTTGTCTGGTTAATTCCGGTAACGAACGAGACTCTAGCCTGCTAAATAGGCGTCGTCATTTAGGTGTGCGCGGCTTCAGGGTCGCGCAACTCACTGGCGGCGTATTAAAATTCTTCTTAGAGGGACCGGCGGCTTCGAGCCGCACGAGATTGAGCAATAACAGGTCTGTGATGCCCTTAGATGTCCTGGGCCGCACGCGCGCTACACTGAAGGAATCAACATGTTCTCCCTGGCCTAGAGGCCCGGGCAACCCGTTGAAACTCCTTCGTGCTGGGGATTGGGGTTTGCAATTATCCCCCATAAACGAGGAATTCCTAGTAAGCGCGAGTCATAAGCTCGCGTTGATTACGTCCCTGCCCTTTGTACACACCGCCCGTCGCTACTACCGATTGAATGATTTAGTGAGGTCTTCGGACCGACACGCGGTGGCTTCGCGGCCGTCGGCGTTGCTGGGAAGTTGACCAAACTTGATCATTTAGAGGAAGTAAAAGTCATAACAAGGTTTCCGTAGGGGAACCTGCGGAAGGATCATTAACGTGTAACGGTCGCGTGCGCGAGCGTTGTCGCCGACACGCTTCGCTCACAGCCGACTGTTGACGATGATAACTTCAATCACGTGTCAATCACTGATTATTTTCGCGCTCGCGATGTGCTCTCTGTGCTCCGTTGTCGCGTTTGCCGCGCGCGCGCTGACATCTCCCGCCGCATGTGGGGGGTGTCCGGCACGACGTCTCCGGCACGACGCTTCGGCGGGCGCGGTTCGCATGTACGCGACGCGCGTGCGTCTCGCGACGCGCTCATGTCGAGTGCGAAGCGAGTCGAGATCACGACGTACGCGCAATGCGTGCGTCACATAATATTTTGTTACACACAGAGATCGTTCACGTATTTTCTAAATATAAAAACTATTACCCTGAACGGTGGATCACTTGGCTCGCGGGTCGATGAAGAACGCAGTTAACTGCGCGTCATAGTGTGAACTGCAGGACACATTTGAACATCGACATTTCGAACGCACATTGCGGTCCGTGGAGAAATATCCAGGACCACTCCTGTCTGAGGGCCGGCTGCATAAAAGAATACGACGACGCCGTCGCTGTATGCTGACAACACTGTTTGCGCGCCTAAAAAACGTGTAAAACGAGTGACGGTCTTCGGGCCGGGCTCGGGTAAACCCCGCCGGTTTTCCGGGGCCCGCTCGATCCGTTCGAAAATGTAAAATAAGCCGCAACGCGTGGTGCTGTTCGCGTGCAACGCCGTCTCCGCCTCACGCCCGACGTGGGTCACGGAGACGGGCGCGGTACCGGGGCGCGCTCGTTCGCTGTCACACGCGGATATCTCGTGATTAATTTTAATTAATCTATGCAGAGCTCTCTATGTGAACGGCGTGCGTGGCTGCGCCTTCGGTTCGCGTCCCGTGCGCTGCACGTGTTATTTCGGCCCGACGTGAGCGTGCAAACGAGTAGGCGGACTCGACGTCCGAAGGGCGCTTCGATCGCGGTACGTGCGCGGGTCGACGATACGTCGTTGAGACTTATTGGCGGCGCGCGCACGACGGTGTCGCTGCGCTGACGGATATCGTGTCTGCCTCATACTTTTTATCGTTGGCCTCAGATCAGGGAGGATCACCCGCCGAATTTAAGCATATTAGTAAGCGGAGGAAAAGAAACTAACCAGGATTCCCTCAGTAGCGGCGAGCGAACAGGGATAAGCCCAGCGCCGAATCCCGCGGTCGTCACGGTCGCGGGACATGTGGTGTTAGGGAGGTTCCGCTTTCTCGCGGTCGCCGCTCCCGTCCAAGTTCGTCTTGAACGGGGCCGTTTTCCCATAGAGGGTGCCAGGCCCGTAGCGACGGAGCGAGTCCGCGAGAGGGACTCTCCTCAGAGTCGGGTTGCTTGAGAGTGCAGCCCTAAGTGGGTGGTAAACTCCATCTAAGGCTAAATATAACCGCGAGACCGATAGCGAACAAGTACCGTGAGGGAAAGTTGAAAAGAACTTTGAAGAGAGAGTTCAAGAGTACGTGAAACCGTTCAGGGGTAAACCTGCGAAACTCGAATGAACGAACGGAGAGATTCATCGTCACTCCGGGGCGTACGGCGGCGTGCCGCGATGTGCGCGAGACTCGTGCTCGCGTTCACCGGTCGCCGCCGTTGACGCACCCGGACGGCGTGCACTTCTCTCTTAGTACACATTATGCATCGCGACCCGTTCGTCTGTTCGGCCTAAGCGTTGTCCGGGAGCCGGGCGGCTGCGCGTTCACGCGCACAGCCGTCCGACCGTGACGATCGCCGGCCGGCGGCGGACGGTACTTGTCATGAAACGCGCACGCGTCTCCATCCGGGGACGCGTCCGGCCCGACGCGAGCGAGAGTCGTCGTCGACATCCTGCCCTTGTGCGGATGCTGACGCGACGCCGCTGTCGTCGCAGCCGTGTAGTCTCGGACTGTGCGCGTATCAGTCGGCGATGTTACTGTTTCGGGCACTCGCAGGACCCGTCTTGAAACACGGACCAAGGAGTCTAGCATGTGTGCGAGTCATTGAGTTATGAATTCAAACAGACAAAACTGAAAGGCGCAACGAAAGTGAAGGCGCGCGCTTGTCGCGCGCTCAGGGAGGATGGAGCGTCGGTCGTCAAAAATCGATCTCTCGCACTCCCGAGGCGTCTCGTTTCCAATCAGCGAATGCGGGCGCGCTCTGAGCACAGATGCTGGGACCCGAAAGATGGTGAACTATGCCTGGTCAGGCCGAAGTCAGGGGAAACCCTGATGGAGGACCGTAGCGATTCTGACGTGCAAATCGATCGTCGGAACTGGGTATAGGGGCGAAAGACTAATCGAACCATCTAGTAGCTGGTTCCGTCCGAAGTTTCCCTCAGGATAGCTGGCGTCGACTCGTAACAGTCTCATCCGGTAAAGCGAATGATTAGAGGCATTGGGGCCGAAACGACCTCAACCTATTCTCAAACTTTAAATGGGTGAGAACTCCGGCTTACTCGAACGATGAAGCCGGAGATCTGATGACGGTGCCAAGTGGGCCAATTTTGGTAAGCAGAACTGGCGCTGTGGGATGAACCAAACGTAGTGTTAAGGCGCCTAAAAAACGCTCATGGGACACCATGAAAGGCGTTGGTCGCTCATGACAGCAGGACGGTGGCCATGGAAGTCGGAATCCGCTAAGGAGTGTGCAACGACTCACCTGCCGAAGCGACCAGCCCTGAAAATGGATGGCGCTGAAGCGTTTTGCCTATACACTACCGTTACCGGCAATCGGCGCGTGCGTGTCAAAGCGCACGCGTATTATGCCGTAACGAGTAGGACGTGCGCGGCGGAGTGCGCAGAAGGGTCTGGGCGTGAGCCCGCCTGGAGCCTCCGTCGGTGCAGATCTTGGTGGTAGTAGCAAATACTCCAGCGAGGCCCTGGAGGACTGACGTGGAGAAGGGTTTCGCGAGAACAGTAGTTGCTCGCGAGTCAGTCGATCCTAAGCTCAAGGAGAGATCTTATGTCGATGCGGCGTGTTTATATATATTTTGTGTATATGATAAATAACGCCCTTTGAGCGAAAGGGAATCCGGTTCCTATTCCGGAACCCGGCAGCGGAACCGTTTCAATAATCGTTCTCTCGTTTCTCAAGCGAGTGTTCGACGGGGTAACCCAAAGTGGCCTGAAGACGCCGCCGAGTGGTCCGGGAAGAGTTTTCTTTTCTGCCTGAGCGTTCGAGTTCCATGGAATCCTATAGAAGGGAGATATGGTTCGGAACGCGAAGAGCACCGCATTTGCGGCGGTGTCCGGATACTCTCTGCGGACCTTGAAAATTCAGGTGAGGGATGTACGTGGAGATGTCGCGCCGGCTCGTACCCATATCCGCAGCAGGTCTCCAAGGTGAAGAGCCTCTAGTCGATAGAATAATGTAGGTAAGGGAAGTCGGCAAATTGGATCCGTAACTTCGGAATAAGGATTGGCTCTGAGGACCGGGGCGTGTCGGGTTTGGACGGGAAGCGGATGCGGCCGGTGCCGGGCCTGGTCGATGCTCGCGCGTGTCTCCATCGCAAGGTGGTCTCGCGCGTCGTGCTGAATCCGGACCCGCGTTCCGGCCTTTCGCGGATCTTCCTAGCCGTAAGTCCGCGTCGGTTTCGTCTCGTGCGCGATCGGCGCGGTACTGTACGACCGCCGTTCAACGGTCAGCTCAGAACTGGCACGGACAAGGGGAATCCGACTGTCTAATTAAAACAAAGCATTGCGATGGCCCTCGCGGGTGTTGACGCAATGTGATTTCTGCCCAGTGCTCTGAATGTCAACGTGAAGAAATTCAAGCAAGCGCGGGTAAACGGCGGGAGTAACTATGACTCTCTTAAGGTCTCGTAAGGCTGGGTCCCGATCTCCGCCTCCGGTTCGTATGGGCGAAACGTCTGTGGAGTACCGCGACTGGGGGTGCTTGCCGCCTGGGTTAACAGGCGAAATTGAAGAGTCGTAATTGGTTGTCTGTGACCCTCTACGTCTGACCAACGCACTATACCGGGACTGGAGCGAAAGCTGTTGCGCTGTAACCTACCTAGTAGGCGGTGTGCGTTGGGATTCTAGCAGTTAGAAAGGCAGACAGTAAGTACCGCCATCCGACGTCGGGCCGGGTGCGCTGGGGGGCTTGCCAGCCCCCCAGACCCCCCGCCCGGCGATAGCAACTATGACTCTCTTGAGATAGCCAAATGCCTCGTCATCTAATTAGTGACGCGCATGAATGGATTAACGAGATTCCCGCTGTCCCTATCTACTTCGTCGTCGGCTCTCGTAGCGAGCGGACGTGTTTTGTGCTCTCTGCGTTAGTCGCCGCCCAAGTTTCTGTGATTCGTTGTGTTCTCGACCAATCGCGTTGTGTGGGTGGAGCTTGTGCGCGACGTCCGCCACTGTAAGCAGTGTGGGTGGAGCCACAGGTGCGTATTTTTATCAGTGATTTATGACACTAATTAGCTAATTACTTTGTTTACTTTATTTCTTTTGTTGAACTATTTTTTGCAGTAATTAGCTAATGACTTTGTTTATTTGATATTCTTTTGTGTTTTTATTATACTTTATTGACTTCATATTATTTAGATAGCTTATAAGAACTATTTAGTGTTAGGTATTAGGTAGTTATTTAGCCTTTAGTTAGTTAGTGTTAGGGAAGAGACAGGACTCAGTGTAGCTATAGGATTATTTTTGCCTTTTATTTTTTCTTGTATTGCGTGTATTTTATTGTGCGTGCGTATTTGTTTGACGTGCAAGTATGGACGATTCCGAGCGCCTCCTTCGGGAGGCGGTTGAGGAGAAGCGGAAGGAGCTGGAGGAGCTTGAGGCGTTAGCGCTCTTCACGCCAAGGAAATCCTTGGCTAGGACACCTCCAGGAGGATTCAGCAGCGTGGCTGAGGTGAGCCAGGGTGCGGAGAAGCGCCCGCTACAGTCACCTGAGGAGCTGCAGGAGGCAATCCGACGCCGGTTGGAGCCGGTAGCTAGCAGCTCCAGGAGAGAATTACCGAGAGGAGAAAAGGAGAAGGAGGCGGAACCAAAATCAATGAGGGAGCAAGACATCGAGGAGCTTATTGAGCTGGCAAATACGGCCGGGAGCAACATAATGTCGGCGGCAACGGGCCCAACAAATAAGCTTAACAAGTCGGACCTGGGGCTAATTGGAACCCAGGTTCAGCGCCTCACGGCGGTGGTCGCCACTCTCGCGGGCAGATTGTTAAAAGCGTCGGAGCAGTCCAAGGCCTTCCGCGGAGAAGCGGGGGCCCCGGTCGTAATGGAAAAGGAGACGTACGCGACCATGCTGCGAACGGGGAGGACAGCAACACGGCCAAAACCAGTGAGTATGGGTACCTCAATAGCGGTGTACCCATCGGAGGACAGCTCCATTAAAACAGCCGAGGAGACCAAGGCCGTTCTAAAAGAGGCAATTAACCCACATACCATGGGTCTGCAGGTGGCACGTCTGCGTAAAGTGGGGAATGCAGGAGTTGTCCTCCAGACAAGGAATAGAGAGGATATAGAGAAAATCAGAAAGGCCATGCCGGCGAACTTGAAGGTGCAGGAGACGGGCCAGAAGACGCCGCTTGTTGCAATTTTGAACGTGAGCGGCCATGTGAAGGACGGAGAAGACTTGCTGGGCGCGCTCCGCACCCAGAATTTCAACGATGTGGACCCCAAGGAAGGCTTTCCCAAGGTGGCCTTCTACAAGAAGACAAAGGGGGGCTCCTGCACCACCGTAGTGCTGGCATGCAGTGCTAAGTGGAGGGATCGTTTAATGTCCAGGGAGAGAGTCTACATTGACTGGGAACGATATTTAGTGAGGGACTTCCTGGACATCACCTGCTGTGCAAAATGCCAGTGGTATGGGCACTCCATGAAGCACTGCAAAGCAGAGAAGGAGACTTGCAGTAAGTGCGGTGACGTCGGGCATGGCCATAAGGAGTGCAAGTCGAAGAAGGAGAGGTGCGCCACCTGTGTCAAAGCAGGGAAGTTAGGTGACGACCACAGGACCGCAGCGCTTACTTGTCCGGCCAGAATAGCGGCGCAGAAGAGGGCAGCCGAACGAACCAACTATGGCTGCTAACCACAGATATGTGAACGTCGGGCAGATAAATCTCCAGGGAGCGGCAACGGCGACGGCGGAACTTCCGGAAATCGCCCACAGGCTGGGTCTCGATATCGTTCTTGTTCAAGAACAATATGGGAGGTCCCAGCTGCAGGGGCTGCTGCAGTGCACGGACGAAGGGAAGGCAGGTATCTACCTAAACAGCACCAGGATAGCGGGATTGATCCTGCCGGAACTTTCAACATCGCACTGTCTAGTAGCACACTTCCGGGGGGGCGGCGGCGACATCCACGTGGTATCGGCGTACTTCCAGTATAGCGAGAACATCGACATCCACATTCACCACTTGGACCGCGTACTGGAAGTCCTCCGGGGAAAACAAGTTGTCATCGGGGCCGATACCAATACCCACTCGCCGCTCTGGCACAGTCGCCGTGAGCAGTTCGAGGGAAGAGGCGCAGAGACTTCCAGGAGGAGGACAGCGATGGAGAGCTTTATACTCTCGAGGGGGCTCCTCGTGCACAATAAGGCGGGGGAACCGGATACTTTTAAGACGATTAACGGTTCCTCCAACATCGACGTCACATTAACGACCAGAGGGGTCCCATTAACACACTGGAAAGTCAGGGAAGAAGAGAGCACAAGCGACCACCAGCTCATAACGTTCTCCATCGCAAAGGACGACCCATCAGCCGCACGGCACCAGGGAGAGCTAGAGCCAGGGAGAGAGCCAACGAGGTACCGGGATCGAAGTGTGGACTGGGATCGGTTTTGTACAACACTCTCGTGGCGTGTAGGTAGGCTGGACTACCGCAAGCCAGCACAAGAACTGTGCAAGCAGTTCGTCTCGACGCTCGATCGTACAGCTGGGGAGTGTTTAGGTGTAGACAAGGGGAAAAATCGGGTGCGGGGTCATGAATGGTGGTCAAGAAAACTTGATCACCTTCGTAGGGAGCACAACCGGTTGCGTCGGGAATGGCAGCAGTCTCGGCGTGCGGGCGGACTGGCAGAAGAAATCTGCAAAGGACGCTTCCATCGAGCACGTACGATATATAGGAAGTCTATGCGGGAAGCGGAGACCAACCACTTCTCGAAATTAGCCGACAGTGGGAATGACGATCCGTGGGGCATGGCGTACCGGGCCGCCACCGGCAGGGTGCGCCCGCCCGCGAACGTCATCAATGGGTTGAAGCTTGCGCAAGGCTACGCTGTTGACATCCGCAGCGCTATGGGAGGGATACTGGCAGTGATGTGTCCGGACGACGACAGGGCGGCTGATTCCGACTATCATGTACAGGTGCGCCTGGCGGCAGCTTGCGTGCCCAGTGGTCGAACGGTGGGCCCTCCCACCAGGGAACAGATCGGCCAAATTATCCGGAGCCTACCGAACAAGGCGCCGGGTACAGATGGGATCACCGCTCGGATAGTAAAAGCAGCGTGGAAGGTGGCCGCGAGCGAGATGACTGTAATGTACGGTAAGTGTATAGAAGAGGGCGTGTTTCCCGATGTATGGAAGGAAGGCCGGTTGATAGTACTGCCAAAGGGTGATGGGAAGGCGACTGACCCAAAGGCGTATAGACCCATCACCCTCTTGCCAGTACTGGGTAAGGTGCTTGAGCAGTTGATATGCGAATGTACTCCGGGTCTGTACAGTCGCATGTCAACCCGTCAACATGGGTTTATGAAAGGGAGGTCCACGATAACGGCACTGAACGCTATTCAATTAACAGTGAACACCAGCACACACAAGTACGTACACGCGATCACGTTGGATATATCTGGGGCTTTCGACAACGCGTGGTGGCCAATGGTACTGCTTAAGTACAAGCAGGGAGGCTGCCCACCCAACATCTACCGTTGTCTGAGCTCCTACTTCGTCAACCGACGAGTAGGTATGTTCGTTGGAGCCGATGCAGTGTGGAAAACCTCTACTATGGGGTGTCCACAGGGCTCAGTGCTCGGCCCGACTTTATGGAACGTGTTGTTGAACGACCTTTTGGAAACGAGCATGCCAACAGGGGTGGGAATGGTAGCGTATGCGGATGACGTGACGCTCCTTATAGAGGCGAACTCCAGAGCGGATATCGAGGCCAATGCCCGGGTGGCGCTTGAGAAAATCACAGACTGGGGGGTCAGAAACCGGCTGAGTTTTTCTCCCAGGAAAACAAAGTCTATAACTTTAAAGGGAACTCTCAGGCGACCTCCGGTCATCAGAATGAACGGGCAATCTGTCACAGCGGTCGATAATGTAAAAATACTGGGCATCACAATTGATGGTAAGGGATCATTTGCAGAGCACGCCTTGGATATCGGGGAGCGAGCCGCGAAGTGTTTCGGCAAAATGGCTAGGGTATCTTCAACCTCTTGGGGCATACGATACAAGGCACTTAAGCTCTTGTATAGAGGGACATTCGTAGCAACCTTGACTTACGCGGCAAGCACCTGGTATCACAGGGCATTCTTGCATGTGGTGTCGAGTCGGTTGCTCAGGACTCAACGAACGTCGTTGGTGCTGCTCACCAAGGCGTACCGCTCCACGAGCACGGCCGCACTGCCAGTTTTAGCAGGGGTACTTCCGGCAGACTTGGAAGTTTATCGTGCGGGCAAGATCGAGGCGACCAGGGGCGATAGGGTTAAAAAGGAGCTCGCGTCATTAAAGAAGGACATCCACTCCGAAGTGGTGAACATGTGGCAGGAGCGCTGGGAACGCGAGGAGAGAGGTGGCGAACTCAGACGCTTCTTCCCATGTGTCGGGGAAAGACTCCTGGCGTCGTGGGTGCATCCCGACCATTACACGTCGCAGCTGTTGACGGGGCATGGGCAGTTCAACAGCAAGCTTAGGGACCTGGGGCTAAAAGGGGACGGCACATGTCCATGTGGCGCGACGGACGAGAACCGCGACCACGTGCTGTGGGATTGTAGCTTGTACGAGGAAGCAAGAGGCGAAATGCTGGACCATCTAACGAGGACAAGACCAGGACCAGTTTATTACGGAGACTTGGTATCCTCTGAGGAGAATTTCTCCAGGCTGATGAGATATGCCGCAAGTTGGTACCGTGTCAGGAGAGTGATGGAGGGGTAAACCAAGACGGTGACGAAGACAGAGAAAGGAAGATCAAGAGAAGAAGAGGAGATTAGGAAGAAGGAGAGCCCGGCGACGAAGAAGCCGTATCTGTGGTCGGCCGCCCCCAGAAAGGGGGAGAGGGCCATCTAGGGACGCATATTAAAAAAAGAGAACTTGTAGGGAGTCAAGAAAATGTGCCGGACCTCAAATCCGGTACATCTCCCGCTGTTTCGGTCGGTACCTAGGTCTTGATGACCGAAAGGTCGGTAAGACCATGGGAAGGAGGTGGGTTATGTCCCTATCTACTATCTAGCGAAACCACAGCCAAGGGAACGGGCTTGGGAGAATCAGCGGGGAAAGAAGACCCTGTTGAGCTTGACTCTAGTCTGGCATTGTAAGGAGACATGAGAGGTGTAGCATAAGTGGGAGATCGTTCGCGGTCGTCGCTGAAAAACCACTACTTTCATTGTTTCATTACTTACTCGGTTGGGCGGAAGCGGTGCGCGGTCGATAATATCGGCGGGCGTACGGTGTTTCGTTCCAAGCGTGCAGAGTGGCGACGTGGCGGCAACGCTCGTCGCCGTACAACTCCCGCGTGATCCGGTTCGAGGACACTGCCAGGCGGGGAGTTTGACTGGGGCGGTACATCTGTCAAAGAATAACGCAGGTGTCCTAAGGCCAGCTCAGCGAGGACAGAAACCTCGCGTGGAGCAAAAGGGCAAAAGCTGGCTTGATCCAGATGTTCAGTACGCATAGGGACTGCGAAAGCACGGCCTATCGATCCTTTAGTATAAAGAGTTTTTAGCAAGAGGTGCCAGAAAAGTTACCACAGGGATAACTGGCTTGTGGCGGCCAAGCGTTCATAGCGACGTTGCTTTTTGATCCTTCGATGTCGGCTCTTCCTATCATTGCGAAGCAAAATTCGCCAAGCGTTGGATTGTTCACCCATCAAAAAGGAACGTGAGCTGGGTTTAGACCGTCGTGAGACAGGTTAGTTTTACCCTCCTGATGGCGTGTCGTTGCGATAGTAATACTGCTCAGTACGAGAGGAACCGCAGTTTCGGACATTTGGTTCATGCACTCGGCCGAGCGGCCGGTGGTGCGAAGCTACCATCCGCGGGATTATGCCTGAACGCCTCTAAGGCCGAAGCCAGCCTAGCCGAATCCGGCAAGGATATACTCACTGTGGAGCCCCGAGTGTCGGGAGGCTCTAAACAATGTGACTTTACTAGTCGCGTTTTATTCGTAAGACGCGACGTCGAAGCCCATTTGGAACGCGACGAACGGTGCGAGCGGTATTAACACGTGCACCACGGCGTCGAAGTTTCGAATTTACCTCAGTTCGATGTCGGGGCTCGGAATAGTCTGTAGACGACTTACGTTCCTGGCGGGGTGTTGTGCTCGGTAGAGCAGCGTCGTGCTGCGATCTGTTGAGACTCAGCCCTACGCCAGGTGATTCGTCCGAGGACGCATCGTCGCCGAGAAGCAGAGTTGTGTGTGTGTGTGTGTGTGTGTGCAAACAAACAACAGGCCAACATATAATATTATAATAACATAATAATATAAATAATATTATCATGATATTTCGTCGTGACGGACGCGTCACGCGATTTCTCATGATTATAAAATTTTACAATATATTATTATTTATTATAGTTGAAAGACGTGGTTGATGTTGTACACGGCGACTACTCTAATGATAACGAGTACGATCATTTTCAGGTTATTATGTCGAGTCGAGTGTTGTGATAAGTGTACATCGCCGTCGGCGGCGGCGGCTCCGGTGGTGTTGGGCGCGCTGCGCAAATTCCAAAAGCGAGTACGATCGGCCCCAATAGCGGGTACGGTCGATTCCTCAATAGCGAGTACCGCCTAGCGCGAGGAGCGCGGCGCTCCCTGCCGGTCTCCCCGGACGGATATCTCACTTACTTGTTTTCTCCAATAACGAGTACCGCCGAGCGCGAGGAGCGCGGCGCTCCCTGCCGGTCTCCATCTTTTCTCTTGTTCCTTGTACACCAGAACATTATAGTTTTTGACCAATATTCGTGTCCCCTAATAATTGCATGTTCTGTCCGTTTTTTTTTTTAAATTAAATAAAATAAATTATTAATTATTAATTTATCATAAAAATACCTACGAGAAAAAGTGTAGGTGATAAAATTATCTATAAAAAATGTACCGATACTTTTTTTCCTACGAGCCACCGTTTCTGAGATAATAACTATTCAAAAACTTATAAAAACGCGCTAAGTACACTACTACCTCATAGGTGGCGTGGAAACTAACTTTTTGAATCTAACACTAAGTATTGATACATTTTTAATGGATAATTTTACGATCTACAATTTTTGTCCGAGATACTTTTATGATAAAACTTACCTACCGTTTTGCTGAAAATCGCGAAAAACGAATGTGATTAAGTAAGTAAGTAAGTACGTAAGTAAGTAAGTAAGCAACTAAGTAAGTAAGTAAATAGGTAAGTAAGTAAGTAAGTAAGAAAGAATTACGTTTAAAGATATTTATTTCTCATTAAAAACATAATATTGTCACTTACATGAGAACATAAAAATATGATGTAATAATTTATCCGCCGTTCTTTAGATGTTCAGTACATACATGTTACACATTATAGTACTTATTCTTCTTCACAAAATTTAAGATTACACACTTTTACAGGGCACTGTCACATAACAAACAATTTCAGACATGTGTTTTATAAAAACTTTGAAACAATATAGTCTGATAGGTCACGTTTAAATGTTTTTAGTGACCTAATCTTTTTGAGAGATGAAGGTAGACTATTAAAAAGTTGTGCGCCCTCGTAAATAAACATACGCTTGCCGTAATTTGTTCTTGTCTTAGGTAGTATCAAGTAGCTGGCTCGTCTCGTGCTGCGTTTAGACGCATGTTTAGTTTGGGTGAGTAAGATTGATGTATGATAAGAATTTTGATTTGATTTGAAATATATTTTTTTTTGGAGGTTTTTTATTTGGTTTCGGAGGGAAAATGAAATGTACGTGTCGCGCGTTTATTACTGAACATTATCGTACTCGTTATTAATAAAGTTAAAAAAAAAAAAAAAAAAAAAAGCGATTTTTTCTTCGAAGCCGCAATGCATATTCAATATTATGTTATTAATAAATAGTAAAATCAAATCAAAATCACTTTATTCACATATCAGAGAGTTTACACGTTCATATCGTTCGCGTGCACCACACATACGGCAGTCGGCGTCGAGAGTCGAGTCCGTAGCGAACGGTTCGCGACGCCGAATTCAACGCCGCTCAAGTTTTTTCTTGTAAAAAGAGTGAAAAACGCACGCGACAAAAATACAAAAACGCACAACACGGTGGTGTTGTTTTATTATTCTCGTCGTCGTCATCGTCATTCATATTTTATTTAATATATATTTATATTTGAGTAAGTTTGTGAATGCGCGCGATGATAACGACGATGATATAATAACAATACGGTTGTTGGTACTCTCGGGGCAGAGCTGGTGTGTCTGTGTCTGTGTTTGTGTCGCGCGTTGTTTTATATGTTCTTTTTTTACAATATAAAAAATGAGACAGACTCACCGCGCTGTGTCGATCGAGCGTTTTCGAGTTTCCCTATGCGGATGATATTTGATTTGGTGATTTGAAAGGTTTTTTGTGATTTCGTTTCTCATAATTCCTCTCTTCACTCTCTCTATAGTATCATACGCTGCGGCGATCCTCGTCACGTTGAAAGCGATCGTGTAAATTTTTTGCGCGCACCAAGACGCCGACTGGGCTTCGACGGTTTCCCTCTGTTAAGATTTTTAACGTGAGGGCCCGCAAGCCGGAACGCGTCGCGCATTTCACGCGTGCGAGACGTTCACGCTCCTCTCAAGCACCGGGCGTCGATCCGATTTGTGATCACGACGTGTACCGATATTAATACGTTGATACCGCTTCTATTGCGTGTCATCATTTTTATTATTACCCGAAGGGACTCTCGTTACTGAACTTTCATAACATACAATCGGCCCATCGCCGATTTATGATTCGTTCAACGCGCACCGTATGCCTTTGAGATATATAGTGTACAGTGCGCGAACGGATATCTCACGATATGTTCAAGATGTCATAGTCGCGACGCCCTAAGGGGAGATCGCGACGCATGACGCGCTGAGCGCGACAACAATCGTTGTTTGCAGCAGCTCCCTGGTTGATCCTGCCAGTAGTTATATGCTTGTCTCAAAGATTAAGCCATGCATGTCTCAGTGCAAGCCGTATTAAGGCGATACCGCGAATGGCTCAATATATCAGTTTTGGTTCCTTAGATCTTACTCAGTTACTTGGATAACTGTGGTAATTCTAGAGCTAATACATGCAATCAGAGCTCTGACCAGTGATGGGATGAGTGCTTTTATTAGATCAAAACCAATCGACGGAGGGCCTCGCGTCCGAAGTCGTTAATTTTGATGAATCTGGATAACTTTTGCCGATCGCATGGTCCAGTACCGGCGACGCATCTTTCAAATGTCTGCCTTATCAACTTTCGATGGTAGTTTCTGCGACTACCATGGTTGTCACGGGTAACGGGGAATCAGGGTTCGATTCCGGAGAGGGAGCCTGAGAAACGGCTACCACATCCAAGGAAGGCAGCAGGCGCGCAAATTACCCACTCCCGGCACGGGGAGGTAGTGACGAAAAATAACGATACGGGACTCTTACGAGGCCTCGTAATCGGAATGAGTACACTTTAAATATTTTAACGAGGAACAATTGGAGGGCAAGTCTGGTGCCAGCAGCCGCGGTAATTCCAGCTCCAATAGCGTATACTAAAATTGTTGCGGTTAAAAAGCTCGTAGTTGCATTTGTGCGCCGCGCTGTCGGTGCATCGCATCCGCGGTGATACTGACACGTCTGCGGAGCATATCGTCGGTGAGCCGGCGGTAAAACGCCGGTTCAATATCAAAATCCTATCGCGGTGCTCTTCAGTGAGTGTCGAGATGGGCCGACAATTTTACTTTGAACAAATTAGAGTGCTCAAAGCGGGCTCAAAATGCCGCTTGAATATTTCGTGCATGGAATAATAGAATATGATCTCGGTTCTATTTTGTTGGTTTTCAGAACTCCGAGGTAATGATTAATAGGGATAACTGGGGGCATTCGTATTGCGACGTTAGAGGTGAAATTCTTGGATCGTCGCAAGACGAACATCAGCGAAAGCATTTGCCAAAGGTGTTTTCATCAATCAAGAACGAAAGTTAGAGGTTCGAAGGCGATTAGATACCGCCCTAGTTCTAACCGTAAATATGTCATCTAGCGATCCGCCGACGTTACTACAATGGCTCGGCGGGCAGCTTCCGGGAAACCAAAGATTTTGGACTCCGGGGGGAGTATGGTTGCAAAGCTGAAACTTAAAGGAATTGACGGAAGGGCACCACCAGGAGTGGAGCCTGCGGCTTAATTTGACTCAACACGGGAAATCTCACCAGGCCCGGACACCGGAAGGATTGACAGATTAACAGCTCTTTCTTGATTCGGTGGGTGGTGGTGCATGGCCGTTCTTAGTTGGTGGAGCGATTTGTCTGGTTAATTCCGGTAACGAACGAGACTCTAGCCTGCTAAATAGGCGTCGTCATTTAGGTGTGCGCGGCTTCAGGGTCGCGCAACTCACTGGCGGCGTATTAAAATTCTTCTTAGAGGGACCGGCGGCTTCGAGCCGCACGAGATTGAGCAATAACAGGTCTGTGATGCCCTTAGATGTCCTGGGCCGCACGCGCGCTACACTGAAGGAATCAACATGTTCTCCCTGGCCTAGAGGCCCGGGCAACCCGTTGAAACTCCTTCGTGCTGGGGATTGGGGTTTGCAATTATCCCCCATAAACGAGGAATTCCTAGTAAGCGCGAGTCATAAGCTCGCGTTGATTACGTCCCTGCCCTTTGTACACACCGCCCGTCGCTACTACCGATTGAATGATTTAGTGAGGTCTTCGGACCGACACGCGGTGGCTTCGCGGCCGTCGGCGTTGCTGGGAAGTTGACCAAACTTGATCATTTAGAGGAAGTAAAAGTCGTAACAAGGTTTCCGTAGGGGAACCTGCGGAAGGATCATTAACGTGTAACGGTCGCGTGCGCGAGCGTTGTCGCCGACACGCTTCGCTCACAGCCGACTGTTGACGATGATAACTTCAATCACGTGTCAATCACTGATTATTTTCGCGCTCGCGATGTGCTCTCTGTGCTCCGTTGTCGCGTTTGCCGCGCGCGCGCTGACATCTCCCGCCGCATGTGGGGGGTGTCCGGCACGACGTCTCCGGCACGACGCTTCGGCGGGCGCGGTTCGCATGTACGCGACGCGCGTGCGTCTCGCGACGCGCTCATGTCGAGTGCGAAGCGAGTCGAGATCACGACGTACGCGCAATGCGTGCGTCACATAATATTTTGTTACACACAGAGATCGTTCACGTATTTTCTAAATATAAAAACTATTACCCTGAACGGTGGATCACTTGGCTCGCGGGTCGATGAAGAACGCAGTTAACTGCGCGTCATAGTGTGAACTGCAGGACACATTTGAACATCGACATTTCGAACGCACATTGCGGTCCGTGGAGAAATATCCAGGACCACTCCTGTCTGAGGGCCGGCTGCATAAAAGAATACGACGACGCCGTCGCTGTATGCTGACAACACTGTTTGCGCGCCTAAAAAACGTGTAAAACGAGTGACGGTCTTCGGGCCGGGCTCGGGTAAACCCCGCCGGTTTTCCGGGGCCCGCTCGATCCGTTCGAAAATGTAAAATAAGCCGCAACGCGTGGTGCTGTTCGCGTGCAACGCCGTCTCCGCCTCACGCCCGACGTGGGTCACGGAGACGGGCGCGGTACCGGGGCGCGCTCGTTCGCTGTCACACGCGGATATCTCGTGATTAATTTTAATTAATCTATGCAGAGCTCTCTATGTGAACGGCGTGCGTGGCTGCGCCTTCGGTTCGCGTCCCGTGCGCTGCACGTGTTATTTCGGCCCGACGTGAGCGTGCAAACGAGTAGGCGGACTCGACGTCCGAAGGGCGCTTCGATCGCGGTACGTGCGCGGGTCGACGATACGTCGTTGAGACTTATTGGCGGCGCGCGCACGACGGTGTCGCTGCGCTGACGGATATCGTGTCTGCCTCATACTTTTTATCGTTGGCCTCAGATCAGGGAGGATCACCCGCCGAATTTAAGCATATTAGTAAGCGGAGGAAAAGAAACTAACCAGGATTCCCTCAGTAGCGGCGAGCGAACAGGGATAAGCCCAGCGCCGAATCCCGCGGTCGTCACGGTCGCGGGACATGTGGTGTTAGGGAGGTTCCGCTTTCTCGCGGTCGCCGCTCCCGTCCAAGTTCGTCTTGAACGGGGCCGTTTTCCCATAGAGGGTGCCAGGCCCGTAGCGACGGAGCGAGTCCGCGAGAGGGACTCTCCTCAGAGTCGGGTTGCTTGAGAGTGCAGCCCTAAGTGGGTGGTAAACTCCATCTAAGGCTAAATATAACCGCGAGACCGATAGCGAACAAGTACCGTGAGGGAAAGTTGAAAAGAACTTTGAAGAGAGAGTTCAAGAGTACGTGAAACCGTTCAGGGGTAAACCTGCGAAACTCGAATGAACGAACGGAGAGATTCATTGTCACTCCGGGGCGTACGGCGGCGTGCCGCGATGTGCGCGAGACTCGTGCTCGCGTTCACCGGTCGCCGCCGTTGACGCACCCGGACGGCGTGCACTTCTCTCTTAGTACACATTATGCATCGCGACCCGTTCGTCTGTTCGGCCTAAGCGTTGTCCGGGAGCCGGGCGGCTGCGCGTTCACGCGCACAGCCGTCCGACCGTGACGATCGCCGGCCGGCGGCGGACGGTACTTGTCATGAAACGCGCACGCGTCTCCATCCGGGGACGCGTCCGGCCCGACGCGAGCGAGAGTCGTCGTCGACATCCTGCCCTTGTGCGGATGCTGACGCGACGCCGCTGTCGTCGCAGCCGTGTAGTCTCGGACTGTGCGCGTATCAGTCGGCGATGTTACTGTTTCGGGCACTCGCAGGACCCGTCTTGAAACACGGACCAAGGAGTCTAGCATGTGTGCGAGTCATTGAGTTATGAATTCAAACAGACAAAACTGAAAGGCGCAACGAAAGTGAAGGCGCGCGCTTGTCGCGCGCTCAGGGAGGATGGAGCGTCGGTCGTCAAAAATCGATCTCTCGCACTCCCGAGGCGTCTCGTTTCCAATCAGCGAATGCGGGCGCGCTCTGAGCACAGATGCTGGGACCCGAAAGATGGTGAACTATGCCTGGTCAGGTCGAAGTCAGGGGAAACCCTGATGGAGGACCGTAGCGATTCTGACGTGCAAATCGATCGTCGGAACTGGGTATAGGGGCGAAAGACTAATCGAACCATCTAGTAGCTGGTTCCGTCCGAAGTTTCCCTCAGGATAGCTGGCGTCGACTCGTAACAGTCTCATCCGGTAAAGCGAATGATTAGAGGCATTGGGGCCGAAACGACCTCAACCTATTCTCAAACTTTAAATGGGTGAGAACTCCGGCTTACTCGAACGATGAAGCCGGAGATCTGATGACGGTGCCAAGTGGGCCAATTTTGGTAAGCAGAACTGGCGCTGTGGGATGAACCAAACGTAGTGTTAAGGCGCCTAAAAAACGCTCATGGGACACCATGAAAGGCGTTGGTCGCTCATGACAGCAGGACGGTGGCCATGGAAGTCGGAATCCGCTAAGGAGTGTGCAACGACTCACCTGCCGAAGCGACCAGCCCTGAAAATGGATGGCGCTGAAGCGTTTTGCCTATACACTACCGTTACCGGCAATCGGCGCGTGCGTGTCAAAGCGCACGCGTATTATGCCGTAACGAGTAGGACGTGCGCGGCGGAGTGCGCAGAAGGGTCTGGGCGTGAGCCCGCCTGGAGCCTCCGTCGGTGCAGATCTTGGTGGTAGTAGCAAATACTCCAGCGAGGCCCTGGAGGACTGACGTGGAGAAGGGTTTCGCGTGAACAGTAGTTGCTCGCGAGTCAGTCGATCCTAAGCTCAAGGAGAGATCTTATGTCGATGCGGCGTGTTTATATATATTTTGTGTATATGATAAATAACGCCCTTTGAGCGAAAGGGAATCCGGTTCCTATTCCGGAACCCGGCAGCGGAACCGTTTCAATAATCGTTCTCTCGTTTCTCAAGCGAGTGTTCGACGGGGTAACCCAAAGTGGCCTGAAGACGCCGCCGAGTGGTCCGGGAAGAGTTTTCTTTTCTGCCTGAGCGTTCGAGTTCCATGGAATCCTATAGAAGGGAGATATGGTTCGGAACGCGAAGAGCACCGCATTTGCGGCGGTGTCCGGATACTCTCTGCGGACCTTGAAAATTCAGGTGAGGGATGTACGTGGAGATGTCGCGCCGGCTCGTACCCATATCCGCAGCAGGTCTCCAAGGTGAAGAGCCTCTAGTCGATAGAATAATGTAGGTAAGGGAAGTCGGCAAATTGGATCCGTAACTTCGGAATAAGGATTGGCTCTGAGGACCGGGGCGTGTCGGGTTTGGACGGGAAGCGGATGCGGCCGTTGCCGGGCCTGGTCGATGCTCGCGCGTGTCTCCATCGCAAGGTGGTCTCGCGCGTCGTGCTGAATCCGGACCCGCGTTCCGGCCTTTCGCGGATCTTCCTAGCCGTAAGTCCGCGTCGGTTTCGTCTCGTGCGCGATCGGCGCGGTACTGTACGACCGCCGTTCAACGGTCAGCTCAGAACTGGCACGGACAAGGGGAATCCGACTGTCTAATTAAAACAAAGCATTGCGATGGCCCTCGCGGGTGTTGACGCAATGTGATTTCTGCCCAGTGCTCTGAATGTCAACGTGAAGAAATTCAAGCAAGCGCGGGTAAACGCACTATACCGGGACTGGAGCGAAAGCTGTTGTGCTGTAACCTACCTAGTAGGCGGTGTGCGTTGGGATTCTAGCAGTTAGAAAGGCAGACAGTAAGTACCGCCATCCGACGTCGGGCCGGGTGCGCTGGGGGGCTTGCCAGCCCCCCAGACCCCCCGCCCGGCGATAGCAACTATGACTCTCTTGAGATAGCCAAATGCCTCGTCATCTAATTAGTGACGCGCATGAATGGATTAACGAGATTCCCGCTGTCCCTATCTACTTTACTACTGTATATCTGGGGCTTTCGACAACGCGTGGTGGCCAATGGTACTGCTTAAGTACAAGCAGGGAGGCTGCCCACCCAACATCTACCGTTGTCTGAGTTCCTACTTCGTCAACCGGCGAGTAGGTATGTTCGTTGGAGCCGATGCAGTGTGGAAAACCTCTACTATGGGGTGTCCACAGGGCTCAGTGCTCGGCCCGACTTTATGGAACGTGTTGTTGAACGACCTTTTGGAAACGAGCATGCCAACAGGGGTGGGAATGGTAGCGTATGCGGATGACGTGACGCTCCTCATAGAGGCGAACTCCAGAGCGGATATCGAGGCCAATGCCCGGGCGGCGCTTGAGAAAATCACAGACTGGGGGGTCAGAAACCGGCTGAGTTTTTCTCCCAGGAAAACAAAGTCTATAACTTTAAAGGGAACTCTCAGGCGACCTCCGGTCATCAGAATGAACGGGCAATCTGTCACAGCGGTCGATAATGTAAAAATACTGGGCATCACAATTGATGGTAAGGGATCATTTGCAGAGCACGCCTTGGATATCGGGGAGCGAGCCGCGAAGTGTTTCGGCAAAATGGCTAGGGTATCTTCAACCTCTTGGGGCATACGATACAAGGCACTTAAGCTCTTGTATAGAGGGACATTCGTAGCAACCTTGACTTACGCGGCAAGCACCTGGTATCACAGGGCATTTTTGCATGTGGTGTCGAGTCGGTTGCTCAGGACTCAACGAACGTCGTTGGTGCTGCTCACCAAGGCGTACCGCTCCACGAGCACGGCCGCACTGCCAGTTTTAGCAGGGGTACTTCCGGCAGACCTGGAAGTTTATCGTGCGGGCAAGATCGAGGCGACCAGGGGCGATAGGGTTAAAAAGGAGCTCGCGTCATTAAAGAAGGACATCCACTCCGAAGTGGTGAACATGTGGCAGGAGCGCTGGGAACGCGAGGAGAGAGGTGGCGAACTCAGACGCTTCTTCCCATGTGTCGGGGAAAGACTCCTGGCGTCGTGGGTGCATCCCGACCATTACACGTCGCAGCTGTTGACGGGGCATGGGCAGTTCAACAGCAAGCTTAGGGACCTGGGGCTAAAAGGGGACGGCACATGTCCATGTGGCGCGACGGACGAGAACCGCGACCACGTGCTGTGGGATTGCAGCTTGTACGAGGAAGCAAGAGGCGAAATGCTGGACCATCTAACGAGGACAAGACCAGGACCAGTTTATTACGGAGACTTGGTATCCTCTGAGGAGAATTTCTCCAGGCTGATGAGATATGCCGCAAGTTGGTACCGTGTCAGGAGAGTGATGGAGGGGTAAACCAAGACGGTGACGAAGACAGAGAAAGGAAGACCAAGAGAAGAAGAGGAGATTAGGAAGAAGGAGAGCCCGGCGACGAAGAAGCCGTATCTGTGGTCGGCCGCCCCCAGAAAGGGGGAGAGGGCCATCTAGGGACGCATATTAAAAAAGAGAACTTGTAGGGAGTCAAGAAAATGTGCCGGACCTCAAATCCGGTACATCTCCCGCTGTTTCGGTCGGTACCTAGGTCTTGATGACCGAAAGGTCGGTAAGACCATGGGAAGGAGGTGGGTTATGTCCCTATCTACTTACTACTATCTACTTCGTCGCCGGCTCTCGTAGCGAGCGGACGTGTTTTGTGCTCTCTGCGTTAGTCGCCGCCCAAGTTTCTGTGATTCGTTGTGTTCTTGACCAATCGCGTTGTGTGGGTGGAGCTTGTGCGCGACGTCCGCCACTGTAAGCAGTGTGGGTGGAGCCACAGGTGCGTATTTTTATCAGTGATTTATGACACTAATTAGCTAATTACTTTGTTTACGCTATTTCTTTTGTTGAACCATTTTTTGCAGTAATTAGCTAATGACTTTGTTTATTTGATATTCTTTTGTGTTTTTATTATACTTTATTGACTTCATATTATTTAGATAGCTTATAAGAATTATTTAGTGTTAGGTATTAGGTAGTTATTTAGCCTTTAGTTAGTTAGTGTTAGGGAAGAGACAGGACTCAGTGTAGCTATAGGATTATTTTTGCCTTTTATTTTTTTCTTTCGTGTATTTTATTGTGCGTGCGTATTTGTCTGACGTGCAAGTATGGACGATTCCGAGCGCCTCCTTCGGGAGGCGGTTGAGGAGAAGCGGAAGGAGCTGGAGGAGCTTGAGGCGTTAGCGCTCTTCACGCCAAGGAAATCCTTGGCTAGGACACCTCCAGGAGGATTCAGCAGCGTGGCTGAGGTGAGCCAGGGTGCGGAGAAGCGCCCGCTACAGTCACCCGAGGAGCTGCAGGAGGCAATCCGACGCCGGTTGGAGCCGGTAGCTAGCAGCTCCAGGAGAGAATTACCGAGAGGAGAAAAGGAGAAGGAGGCGGAACCAAAATCAATGAGGGAGCAAGACATCGAGGAGCTTATTGAGCTGGCAAATACGGCCGGGAGCAACATAATGTCGGCGGCAACGGGCCCAACAAATAAGCTTAACAAGTCGGACCTGGGGCTAATTGGAACCCAGGTTCAGCGCCTCACGGCGGTGGTCGCCACTCTCGCGGGCAGATTGTTAAAAGCGTCGGAGCAATCCAAGGCCTTCCGCGGAGAAGCGGGGGCCCCGGTCGTAATGGAAAAGGAGACGTACGCGACCATGCTGCGAACAGGGAGGACAGCAACACAGCCAAAACCAGTGAGTATGGGTACCTCAATAGCGGTGTACCCATCGGAGGACAGCTCCATTAAAACAGCCGAGGAGACCAAGGCCGTTCTAAAAGAGGCAATTAACCCACATACCATGGGGCTGCAGGTGGCACGTCTGCGCAAAGTGGGGAATGCAGGAGTTGTCCTCCAGACAAGGAATAGAGAGGATATAGAGAAAATCAGAAAGGCCATGCCGGCGAACTTGAAGGTGCAGGAGACGGGCCAGAAGACGCCGCTTGTTGCAATTTTGAACGTGAGCGGCCATGTGAAGGACGGAGAAGACTTGCTGGGCGCGCTCCGCACCCAGAATTTCAACGATGTGGACCCCAAGGAAGGCTTTCCCAAGGTGGCCTTCTATAAGAAGACAAAGGGGGGCTCCTGCACCACTGTAGTGCTGGCATGCAGTGCTAAGTGGAGGGATCGTTTAATGTCCAGGGAGAGAGTCTACATCGACTGGGAACGATATTTAGTGAGGGACTTCCTGGACATCACCTGCTGTGCAAAATGCCAGTGGTATGGGCACTCCATGAAGCACTGCAAAGCAGAGAGGGAGACTTGCAGTAAGTGCGGTGACGTCGGGCATGGCCATAAGGAGTGCAAGTCGAAGAAGGAGAGGTGCGCCACCTGTGTCAAAGCAGGGAAGTTAGGCGACGACCACAGGACCGCAGCGCTTACTTGTCCGGCCAGAATAGCGGCGCAGAAGAGGGCAGCCGAACGAACCAACTATGGCTGCTAACCACAGATATGTGAACGTCGGGCAGATAAATCTCCAGGGAGCGGCAACGGCGACGGCGGAACTTCCGGAAATCGCCCACAGGCTGGGTCTCGATATCGTTCTTGTTCAAGAACAATATGGGAGGTCCCAGCTGCAGGGGCTGCTGCAGTGCACGGACGAAGGGAAGGCAGGTATCTACCTAAACAGCACCAGGATAGCGGGATTGATCCTGCCGGAACTTTCAACATCGCACTGTCTAGTAGCACACTTCCGGGGGGGCGGCGGCGACATCTACGTGGTATCGGCGTACTTCCAGTATAGCGAGAACATCGACATCCACATTCACCACTTGGACCGCGTACTGGAAGTCCTCCGGGGAAAACAAGTTGTCATCGGGGCCGATACCAATACTCACTCGCCGCTCTGGCACAGTCGCCGTGAGCAGTTCGAGGGAAGAGGCGCAGAGACATCCAGGAGGAGGACAGCGATGGAGAGCTTTATACTCTCGAGGGGGCTCCTCGTGCACAATAAGGCGGGGGAACCGGATACTTTTAAGACGATTAACGGTTCCTCCAACATCGACGTCACATTAACAACCAGAGGGGTCCCATTAACAGACTGGAAAGTCAGGGAAGAAGAGAGCACAAGCGACCACCAGCTCATAACGTTCTCCATCGCAAAGGACGACCCATCAGCCGCACGGCACCAGGGAGAGCTAGAGCCAGGGAGAGAGCCAACGAGGTACCGGGATCGAAGTGTGGACTGGGATCGGTTTTGTACAACACTCTCGTGGCGTGTAGGTAGGCTGGACTACCGAAAGCCAGCACAAGAACTGTGCAAGCAGTTCGTCTCGATGCTCGATCGTACAGCTGGGGAGTGTTTAGGTGTAGACAAGGGGAAAAATCGGGTGCGGGGTCATGAATGGTGGTCAAGAAAACTTGATCACCTTCGTAGGGAGCACAACCGGTTGCGTCGGGAATGGCAGCAGTCTCGGCGTGCGGGCGGACTGGCAGAAGAAATCTGCAAAGGACGCTTCCATCGAGCACGTACGATATATAGGAAGTCTATGCGGGAAGCGGAGACCAACCACTTCTCGAAATTAGCCGACAGTGGGAATGACGATCCGTGGGGCATGGCGTACCGGGCCGCTACCGGCAGGGTGCGCCCGCCCGCGAACGTCATTAATGGGTTGAAGCTTGCGCAAGGCTACGCTGTTGACATCCGCAGCGCTATGGGAGGGATACTGGCAGTGATGTGTCCGGACGACGACAGGGCGGCTGATTCCGACTATCATGTACAGGTGCGCCTGGCGGCAGCTTGCGTGCCCAGTGGTCGAACGGTGGGCCCTCCCACCAGGGAACAGATCGGCCAAATTATCCGGAGCCTACCGAACAAGGCGCCGGGTACAGATGGGATCACCGCTCGGATAGTAAAAGCAGCGTGGAAGGTGGCCGCGAGCGAGATGACTGTAATGTACGGTAAGTGTATAGAAGAGGGCGTGTTTCCCGATGTATGGAAGGAAGGCCGGTTGATAGTACTGCCAAAGGGTGATGGGAAGGCGACTGACCCAAAGGCGTATAGACCCATCACCCTCTTGCCAGTACTGGGTAAGGTGCTTGAGCAGTTGATATGCGAATGTACTCCGGGTCTGTACAGTCGCATGTCAACCCGTCAACATGGGTTTATGAAAGGGAGGTCCACGATAACGGCACTGAACGCTATTCAATTAACAGTGAACACCAGCACACACAAGTACGTACACGCGATCACGTTGGATATATCTGGGGCTTTCGACAACGCATGGTGGCCAATGGTACTGCTTAAGTACAAGCAGGGAGGCTGCCCACCCAACATCTACCGTTGTCTGAGTTCCTACTTCGTCAACCGACGAGTAGGTATGTTCGTTGGAGCCGATGCAGTGTGGAAAACCTCTACTATGGGGTGTCCACAGGGCTCAGTGCTCGGCCCGACTTTATGGAACGTGTTGTTGAACGACCTTTTGGAAACGAGCATGCCAACAGGGGTGGGAATGGTAGCGTATGCGGATGACGTGACGCTCCTCATAGAGGCGAACTCCAGAGCGGATATCGAGGCCAATGCCCGGGCGGCGCTTGAGGAAATCACAGACTGGGGGGTCAGAAACCGGCTGAGTTTTTCTCCCAGGAAAACAAAGTCTATAACTTTAAAGGGAACTCTCAGGCGACCTCCGGTCATCAGAATGAACGGGCAATCTGTCACAGCGGTCGATAATGTAAAAATACTGGGCATCACAATTGATGGTAAGGGATCATTTGCAGAGCACGCCTTGGATATCGGGGAGCGAGCCGCGAAGTGTTTCGGCAAAATGGCTAGGGTATCTTCAACCTCTTGGGGCATACGATACAAGGCACTTAAGCTCTTGTATAGAGGGACATTCGTAGCAACCTTGACTTACGCGGCAAGCACCTGGTATCACAGGGCATTTTTGCATGTGGTGTCGAGTCGGTTGCTCAGGACTCAACGAACGTCGTTGGTGCTGCTCACCAAGGCGTACCGCTCCACGAGCACGGCCGCACTGCCAGTTTTAGCAGGGGTACTTCCGGCAGACCTGGAAGTTTATCGTGCGGGCAAGATCGAGGCGACCAGGGGCGATAGGGTTAAAAAGGAGCTCGCGTCATTAAAGAAGGACATCCACTCCGAAGTGGTGAACATGTGGCAGGAGCGCTGGGAACGCGAGGAGAGAGGTGGCGAACTCAGACGCTTCTTCCCATGTGTCGGGGAAAGACTCCTGGCGTCGTGGGTGCATCCCGACCATTACACGTCGCAGCTGTTGACGGGACATGGGCAGTTCAACAGCAAGCTTAGGGACCTGGGGCTAAAAGGGGACGGCACATGTCCATGTGGCGCGACGGACGAGAACCGCGACCACGTGCTGTGGGATTGCAGCTTGTACGAGGAAGCAAGAGGCGAAATGCTGGACCATCTAACGAGGACAAGACCAGGACCAGTTTATTACGGAGACTTGGTATCCTCTGAGGAGAATTTCTCCAGGCTGATGAGATATGCCGCAAGTTGGTACCGTGTCAGGAGAGTGATGGAGGGGTAAACCAAGACGGTGACGAAGACAGAGAAAGGAAGACCAAGAGAAGAAGAGGAGATTAGGAAGAAGGAGAGCCCGGCGACGAAGAAGCCGTATCTGTGGTCGGCCGCCCCCAGAAAGGGGGAGAGGGCCATCTAGGGACGCATATTAAAAAAGAGAACTTGTAGGGAGTCAAGAAAATGTGCCGGACCTCAAATCCGGTACATCTCCCGCTGTTTCGGTCGGTACCTAGGTCTTGATGACCGAAAGGTCGGTAAGACCATGGGAAGGAGGTGGGTTATGTCCCTATCTACTATCTAGCGAAACCACAGCCAAGGGAACGGGCTTGGGAGAATCAGCGGGGAAAGAAGACCCTGTTGAGCTTGACTCTAGTCTGGCATTGTAAGGAGACATGAGAGGTGTAGCATAAGTGGGAGATCGTTCGCGGTCGTCGCTGAAAAACCACTACTTTCATTGTTTCATTACTTACTCGGTTGGGCGGAAGCGGTGCGCGGTCGATAATATCGGCGGGCGTACGGTGTTTCGTTCCAAGCGTGCAGAGTGGCGACGTGGCGGCAACGCTCGTCGCCGTACAACTCCCGCGTGATCCGGTTCGAGGACACTGCCAGGCGGGGAGTTTGACTGGGGCGGTACATCTGTCAAAGAATAACGCAGGTGTCCTAAGGCCAGCTCAGCGAGGACAGAAACCTCGCGTGGAGCAAAAGGGCAAAAGCTGGCTTGATCCAGATGTTCAGTACGCATAGGGACTGCGAAAGCACGGCCTATCGATCCTTTAGTATAAAGAGTTTTTAGCAAGAGGTGCCAGAAAAGTTACCACAGGGATAACTGGCTTGTGGCGGCCAAGCGTTCATAGCGACGTTGCTTTTTGATCCTTCGATGTCGGCTCTTCCTATCATTGCGAAGCAAAATTCGCCAAGCGTTGGATTGTTCACCCATCAAAAGGGAACGTGAGCTGGGTTTAGACCGTCGTGAGACAGGTTAGTTTTACCCTCCTGATGGCGTGTCGTTGCGATAGTAATACTGCTCAGTACGAGAGGAACCGCAGTTTCGGACATTTGGTTCATGCACTCGGCCGAGCGGCCGGTGGTGCGAAGCTACCATCCGCGGGATTATGCCTGAACGCCTCTAAGGCCGAAGCCAGCCTAGCCGAATCCGGCAAGGATATACTCACTGTGGAGCCCCGAGTGTCGGGAGGCTCTAAACAATGTGACTTTACTAGTCGCGTTTTATTCGTAAGACGCGACGTCGAAGCCCATTTGGAACGCGACGAACGGTGCGAGCGGTATTAACACGTGCACCACGGCGTCGAAGTTTCGAATTTACCTCAGTTCGATGTCGGGGCTCGGAATAGTCTGTAGACGACTTACGTTCCTGGCGGGGTGTTGTGCTCGGTAGAGCAGCGTCGTGCTGCGATCTGTTGAGACTCAGCCCTACGCCAGGTGATTCGTCCGAGGACGCATCGTCGCCGAGAAGCAGAGTTGTGTGTGTGTGTGTGTGTGTGTGCAAACAAACAACAGGCCAACATATAATATTATAATAACATAATAATATAAATAATATTATCATGATATTTCGTCGTGACGGACGCGTCACGCGATTTCTCATGATTATAAAATTTTACAATATATTATTATTTATTATAGTTGAAAGACGTGGTTGATGTTGTACACGGCGACTACTCTAATGATAACGAGTACGATCATTTTCAGGTTATTATGTCGAGTCGAGTGTTGTGATAAGTGTACATCGCCGACGGCGGCGGCGGCTCCGGTGGTGTTGGGCGCGCTGCGCAAATTCCAAAAGCGAGTACGATCGGCCCCAATAGCGGGTACGGTCGATTCCTCAATAGCGAGTACCGCCTAGCGCGAGGAGCGCGGCGCTCCCTGCCGGTCTCCCCGGACGGATATCTCACTTACTTGTTTTCTCCAATAACGAGTACCGCCGAGCGCGAGGAGCGCGGCGCTCCCTGCCGGTCTCCATCTTTTCTCTTGTTCCTTGTACACCAGAACATTATAGTTTTTGACCAATATTCGTGTCCCCTAATAATTGCATGTTCTGTCCGTTTTTTTTTTTAAATTAAATAAAATAAATTATTAATTATTAATTTATCATAAAAATACCTACGAGAAAAAGTGTAGGTGATAAAATTATCTATAAAAAATGTACCGATACTTTTTTTCCTACGAGCCACCGTTTCTGAGATAATAACTATTCAAAAACTTATAAAAACGCGCTAAGTACACTACTACCTCATAGGTGGCGTGGAAACTAACTTTTTGAATCTAACACTAAGTATTGATACATTTTTAATGGATAATTTTACGATCTACAATTTTTGTCCGAGATACTTTTATGATAAAACTTACCTACCGTTTTGCTGAAAATCGCGAAAAACGAATGTGATTAAGTAAGTAAGTAAGTACGTAAGTAAGTAAGTAAGCAACTAAGTAAGTAAGTAAATAGGTAAGTAAGTAAGTAAGTAAGAAAGAATTACGTTTAAAGATATTTATTTCTCATTAAAAACATAATATTGTCACTTACATGAGAACATAAAAATATGATGTAATAATTTATCCGCCGTTCTTTAGATGTTCAGTACATACATGTTACACATTATAGTACTTATTCTTCTTCACAAAATTTAAGATTACACACTTTTACAGGGCACTGTCACATAACAAACAATTTCAGACATGTGTTTTATAAAAACTTTGAAACAATATAGTCTGATAGGTCACGTTTAAATGTTTTTAGTGACCTAATCTTTTTGAGAGATGAAGGTAGACTATTAAAAAGTTGTGCGCCCTCGTAAATAAACATACGCTTGCCGTAATTTGTTCTTGTCTTAGGTAGTATCAAGTAGCTGGCTCGTCTCGTGCTGCGTTTAGACGCATGTTTAGTTTGGGTGAGTAAGATTGATGTATGATAAGAATTTTGATTTGATTTGAAATATATTTTTTTTTGGAGGTTTTTTATTTGGTTTCGGAGGGAAAATGAAATGTACGTGTCGCGCGTTTATTACTGAACATTATCGTACTCGTTATTAATAAAGTTAAAAAAAAAAAAAAAAAAAAAAGCGATTTTTTCTTCGAAGCCGCAATGCATATTCAATATTATGTTATTAATAAATAGTAAAATCAAATCAAAATCACTTTATTCACATATCAGAGAGTTTACACGTTCATATCGTTCGCGTGCACCACACATACGGCAGTCGGCGTCGAGAGTCGAGTCCGTAGCGAACGGTTCGCGACGCCGAATTCAACGCCGCTCAAGTTTTTTCTTGTAAAAAGAGTGAAAAACGCACGCGACAAAAATACAAAAACGCACAACACGGTGGTGTTGTTTTATTATTCTCGTCGTCGTCATCGTCATTCATATTTTATTTAATATATATTTATATTTGAGTAAGTTTGTGAATGCGCGCGATGATAACGACGATGATATAATAACAATACGGTTGTTGGTACTCTCGGGGCAGAGCTGGTGTGTCTGTGTCTGTGTTTGTGTCGCGCGTTGTTTTATATGTTCTTTTTTTACAATATAAAAAATGAGACAGACTCACCGCGCTGTGTCGATCGAGCGTTTTCGAGTTTCCCTATGCGGATGATATTTGATTTGGTGATTTGAAAGGTTTTTTGTGATTTCGTTTCTCATAATTCCTCTCTTCACTCTCTCTATAGTATCATACGCTGCGGCGATCCTCGTCACGTTGAAAGCGATCGTGTAAATTTTTTGCGCGCACCAAGACGCCGACTGGGCTTCGACGGTTTCCCTCTGTTAAGATTTTTAACGTGAGGGCCCGCAAGCCGGAACGCGTCGCGCATTTCACGCGTGCGAGACGTTCACGCTCCTCTCAAGCACCGGGCGTCGATCCGATTTGTGATCACGACGTGTACCGATATTAATACGTTGATACCGCTTCTATTGCGTGTCATCATTTTTATTATTACCCGAAGGGACTCTCGTTACTGAACTTTCATAACATACAATCGGCCCATCGCCGATTTATGATTCGTTCAACGCGCACCGTATGCCTTTGAGATATATAGTGTACAGTGCGCGAACGGATATCTCACGATATGTTCAAGATGTCATAGTCGCGACGCCCTAAGGGGAGATCGCGACGCATGACGCGCTGAGCGCGACAACAATCGTTGTTTGCAGCAGCTCCCTGGTTGATCCTGCCAGTAGTTATATGCTTGTCTCAAAGATTAAGCCATGCATGTCTCAGTGCAAGCCGTATTAAGGCGATACCGCGAATGGCTCAATATATCAGTTTTGGTTCCTTAGATCTTACTCAGTTACTTGGATAACTGTGGTAATTCTAGAGCTAATACATGCAATCAGAGCTCTGACCAGTGATGGGATGAGTGCTTTTATTAGATCAAAACCAATCGACGGAGGGCCTCGCGTCCGAAGTCGTTAATTTTGATGAATCTGGATAACTTTTGCCGATCGCATGGTCCAGTACCGGCGACGCATCTTTCAAATGTCTGCCTTATCAACTTTCGATGGTAGTTTCTGCGACTACCATGGTTGTCACGGGTAACGGGGAATCAGGGTTCGATTCCGGAGAGGGAGCCTGAGAAACGGCTACCACATCCAAGGAAGGCAGCAGGCGCGCAAATTACCCACTCCCGGCACGGGGAGGTAGTGACGAAAAATAACGATACGGGACTCTTACGAGGCCTCGTAATCGGAATGAGTACACTTTAAATATTTTAACGAGGAACAATTGGAGGGCAAGTCTGGTGCCAGCAGCCGCGGTAATTCCAGCTCCAATAGCGTATACTAAAATTGTTGCGGTTAAAAAGCTCGTAGTTGCATTTGTGCGCCGCGCTGTCGGTGCATCGCATCCGCGGTGATACTGACACGTCTGCGGAGCATATCGTCGGTGAGCCGGCGGTAAAACGCCGGTTCAATATCAAAATCCTATCGCGGTGCTCTTCAGTGAGTGTCGAGATGGGCCGACAATTTTACTTTGAACAAATTAGAGTGCTCAAAGCGGGCTCAAAATGCCGCTTGAATATTTCGTGCATGGAATAATAGAATATGATCTCGGTTCTATTTTGTTGGTTTTCAGAACTCCGAGGTAATGATTAATAGGGATAACTGGGGGCATTCGTATTGCGACGTTAGAGGTGAAATTCTTGGATCGTCGCAAGACGAACATCAGCGAAAGCATTTGCCAAAGGTGTTTTCATCAATCAAGAACGAAAGTTAGAGGTTCGAAGGCGATTAGATACCGCCCTAGTTCTAACCGTAAATATGTCATCTAGCGATCCGCCGACGTTACTACAATGGCTCGGCGGGCAGCTTCCGGGAAACCAAAGATTTTGGACTCCGGGGGGAGTATGGTTGCAAAGCTGAAACTTAAAGGAATTGACGGAAGGGCACCACCAGGAGTGGAGCCTGCGGCTTAATTTGACTCAACACGGGAAATCTCACCAGGCCCGGACACCGGAAGGATTGACAGATTAACAGCTCTTTCTTGATTCGGTGGGTGGTGGTGCATGGCCGTTCTTAGTTGGTGGAGCGATTTGTCTGGTTAATTCCGGTAACGAACGAGACTCTAGCCTGCTAAATAGGCGTCGTCATTTAGGTGTGCGCGGCTTCAGGGTCGCGCAACTCACTGGCGGCGTATTAAAATTCTTCTTAGAGGGACCGGCGGCTTCGAGCCGCACGAGATTGAGCAATAACAGGTCTGTGATGCCCTTAGATGTCCTGGGCCGCACGCGCGCTACACTGAAGGAATCAACATGTTCTCCCTGGCCTAGAGGCCCGGGCAACCCGTTGAAACTCCTTCGTGCTGGGGATTGGGGTTTGCAATTATCCCCCATAAACGAGGAATTCCTAGTAAGCGCGAGTCATAAGCTCGCGTTGATTACGTCCCTGCCCTTTGTACACACCGCCCGTCGCTACCGATTGAATGATTTAGTGAGGTCTTCGGACCGACACGCGGTGGCTTCGCGGCCGTCGGCGTTGCTGGGAAGTTGACCAAACTTGATCATTTAGAGGAAGTAAAAGTCGTAACAAGGTTTCCGTAGGGGAACCTGCGGAAGGATCATTAACGTGTAACGTTGTCAGACGCGACAGACTCGCTTTGTGGACGGACGTGTGTTTTGTTTTCTTTATTAATCAGTAAACTGATTTCATTTAATGTTATTTTCGAAAGATAATAAATAATTTAGTTACATCCTAAAGTATTTTGAAGTGAGTGAAGTGTGACTTCTTTTTAAAACAGTGAAAATACTATTCGTTTAAATACTAAAAACTATTTGTTGAACACGTTGAACAGCCACAGCAAAACCAGGCAGTAACCGGTTTCTATTAAAGAGGCTTACGGATTTGTGTTAATTCGTTTCGAGTTAGTTAAATTAATTAATTAGTTCGTAGTTCGCTTACAAAATAATTATGAAGTGCAGCAGTTGCGGTAGATTTGTGGCAACTGGGGAACGAATTGCATGTGTGGGATGCAATGGTATATATGACAGACCCTGTTTAAAGATACCAAAATCTGCAACCATACCACCTAGCTGGCGATGTCCATTATGTGTTGCTAAAAGACCCCGCAGCGATAACACCGATACTCCCGTTAAGAGCGCACTCCAGGTGGACTGCTCAGTGATAGACCAAACAGACACAGATCAAAAACTGCATGTGCCCATACCTGAAAACGAAATAGTTCGGGAACTACGCCTTTTTAGGACAGAAATGTCTGATATACGTCAGCAGTTTGTCAACTTTAATGCTCAAATGGAACGGTTGTTAACATCTGTGGACGGCCTTACAAAACGTGTGGAGTGCATAGAAAATAAGGTATCTGTGCTGGAGAACAAATATGCATCAAACGACGTAACTGGTCTTGTGGATACGGTCGAGAGGCTCAAATTTGATTTGAATGACCGCGAGCAGGAACTTTTACTCACAGATGTGGAAATCACGGGCCTCTCGGAGGCTAATGGCGAAAACCCAATGCATCTTGTGTGCCTCGTCTCTAAAAAACTAGGTGTCGAGCTAGAGGAGAGGGACATCGTGAGTGCTGTACGTGTAGGACCCAAACGTGGCATGACGGAGGGAGCAGCACCGGTGAAGCCACGACCGCTGGCTGTGCGGCTTTCGCGCCGCGTGCAGCGAGACAATATGCTGCGCGCCGCACGTGTCCGCCGCGGGGTCAATACCGAAGGCTTTGAGTTACCGGGCCCGACAGATAGGTTTTATGTCAATGAACGCTTGACTAAAACCAACAGGCAACTCTTCTACGACACTCGTCAGGCAGGTACCAAGTATGGATGGAAATACGTGTGGACTCGGGACGGACGAATTTACGCGCGGAAAAAAAATGACACCGAAGCTCGTCGTATCAGATGCGAGGCGGATATAAAAAAATATTTTTTTGGTGCTCTAAAAGTAAAATAATAGTATTAATTTGCTATTGTCTGCTTGTGCTTTTATTAGTAATTAACTTAAATTTGCTGTATATTAACGCTTTATACGTACGTCTTAATATTATTGTTCATATTTTTATGTTTATTTTTTCTTATTTATGCTTTGCCTTATGCCTAATGTTTAAAAAAATTACCTTAGCTTGCCACGATATATACAGTTTCGGTACTGATCTCATAATATATGTATCTCTGCACAATCCGTTTTTATGTTTAATATATATAACTGAGCAATGTCTGATATATTTAACTCAGACTGTGTCTCCGACGTCACCTACATTTGTCATTATTACATATTATGGTCAACATTCTTATTTAACGATATCATATTATTTATTAATTTACAACAAACCAATCGCCACGTATCCTTATGACATACAAAATATCAATGACTCACAGTAGAAAAAGAAATATGAAAATTGGCTTCCTTAACGCTGGGTCACTAGGCACAAAGCAAGACGAATTTGTTGCAGCAGTTCTAGAGCATGGTGTTGATATCATGGCTATAAACGAGACGTGGCTGCGTAGCGGGGAGGAGGGGCGCGCGCCTACAGTGCCGGGGTACCGGCTTCGTCACGCGCCCAGACCGAGCTGCGTGCGATCACGCGGTGGTGGCGTCGGGTTCTACCTGCGGCGCGGTATCAACGCACGAATATGTGCGCACCCCGCGTCTCCGCCTATCGAGCAGATGTGGCTAAGTCTCAGCGTGAACGCCTTTAGGTTTGTTATAGGCACTGCGTATCGGCCGCCGTGGCTTAACGTTGATCAGTTTATCGACGCGCTTACGGAGAGTATTATTTATTTTTCTGCTAAATACGACTCAATGGTTTTAGTAGGCGATTTTAATATTAATGTTTTAGTTAATTATTCCGGTTCAGAAAAACTAAAGCACTTTTTAACCTGTATGAACCTAAAGCAGTATATTAATGTACCAACGCACTTTACAGATCACAGCAGCAGTTTGATAGATGTCTTTTGTACAAATTTAAATATAAAAAATTTACAAGTAAATTATATTCCTTCGCTAAGTGGTCACGCTTTCATTTGTGGGGAACTAAAATTAAAATATAATAAAGTAGCACCTGTATGGACTGTAATTCGACCTTTAAAAAGTTTAGATCATAATATACTCAGCTCATATTTTGAGGGAATAGACTGGTCAATGTTGCAAATGAATTTAAATGTTAATAATTTAGTAGATAAGTTTAATGGGTGCTTATTATCAATTCTTGACAGTCTCATACCCAAAAAACGAATCTTAGTTAATAAGCCTAGCCATCCCTGGATTACACTCACCATTAGGCATATGATGAAATTACGAAACGACGCATATGACAGGTTTCGTTTGTCTGGATTAGAAATACACAAAGTCTACTATAAAAATCTAAAGAGTATAGTAAATACAGCAATATATTCAGAAAAACGTGCTTTCTTCAGCCAGCACATTAATAGGCACTCAAGCAGCTCTAAGAATTTATGGAATAACCTGAAGAAATGCGTTGATATTTCACCAAAGACCCGCCACGCCGTAATCCCAAACTATTTACGAGACCCAGACGCAATAAACTTACATTTTTCGAAAGTCCCAGGCGAGAATGAAATTAAATTATCACAGCTGACATATTATGAGTTCCACCGCTTCACAGAGTCTGAGTTCCAGCTTAAAACAGTAGACGAAGCTACCATTTTTAAGGTGATAAATCAAATTAAGTCTAACGCTGTCGGAATAGATGACATATCTCTTGATATGCTACTTCTAACTCTTCCTCACTCTTTAGGTACAATCACTCATATTGTTAACACATCTATTCTGACAAACACTTTCCCAAACGCCTGGAAGTCAGCCATTGTTACACCGTTACCAAAAACAGCAGATGTCACGGAGTTGAAAGATTTGCGTCCGATAAGTATTCTTCCTTGCATTTCGAAAGTCTTGGAACGTGTTGTATATATGCAGTTCGCGACTTACTTGGAAAGTAATAAACTCCTACCGGTTCATCAGTCAGGCTTTAGGAAAGGTCGCAGCACCTCTACTGCTCTCATAGACATTGTCGATAATATCTTGTGTGCTCGTGATCATGGTCAAGGGTCTATCATGGTGCTCCTTGACTTTTCACGCGCCTTCGAAGCTATTAATATTTCCTTGCTTCTTTCAAAAATGAGCGCTTACGGTGTGAAACCTGACACAGTGAAATGGTTCTCAAGCTACCTCAGTGGCCGTAACCAGCGTGTTCAGCTTCGAGATGATAGTGGATACCCATTGCTGTCAGAGCCAATACAATTAAGTAGAGGAATCCCACAGGGCTCAATTTTGGGACCTTTGCTTTTCATTCTATATACTGCCGACGTATCGAACATCATAAAGCATTGTAATTTTCACATGTATGCAGATGACATACAACTATACATCTCATTTCGACCAGAAAATACTACCGACGCAGTAAATAAATTGAATAGCGATTTGAAGCGCATTCATATGTGGTCTAAGGCTAATACTTTAGTATTAAACCCATGTAAAACAAAATACATGATTTTGGGGTCTAAACTTCAAATAGATAAAATTGTTTTATCGCAGCCTAATGTAAATGTTATAGGTATACAATTAGAACGGGTAACCGAAGCACGTAATCTAGGAGTGTTAATGGACGATGGCTTAAATTTTGAGAAACATGTGCTCGAATTGAGTCGGAGAGCTTTTTACCGGCTCAAAATATTATATCGTATTCGAGACTTCTTAAGTATAGATCATCGCATTACACTATGTGACTCGATAATCCTATCTTTGTTTAATTACGGTGATACAGTATATGGTTCGCGGTTGCTTGCGCGTACTGAACGAATCGTTCAAAGGGTCCAAAACGCCTGTGCTCGATTCTGCTTTATCTTACCGCCTCGAACTCATATCACTCCACACCTAAACAACGCCGGTATACTTAAGATGACGTTACGTAGGGAGCCACTCTTTTATTCGGTATAATACGCAAAGGTCGCCCGGAATATCTGTACGAAAAACTGAAATGGCGCCATGCCTCAGAAACAAGGTATCCTATCAGAACAGGAAGTATTCCAATTACTATTCCTCCTCACCGCACTTCTGCCTTTCGTGGTAGTTTCCGTTACGCTGCCACTAAGTGTTGGAACAATATACCACCACCAGTTAGGAATAGTTGCTCCATATATAGTTTTAAATTAAAATACAAAAACTATTTAGTAAACTATCAAAAAGATTTACAAATAGGTGGCAAAATAGTCCCCACTTATCTTAGGTAAACTGAATATATATATTTTCTGAACTGGCTTTATTTTATTTTATTTTATTTTAATTTTATATTGTAATCGCAGCGTTTGTATTTTTTGTTGTGTACTATATTTTTTTATCAAGTTTTGCATATTTTGTATCTTTTATATTGGTAATTTTTGTCTTTCTTTATTCTTTAATGTTGGTTTTTCTACGTATAAGGTATTTGGGTAGGTTTTCAGTTTTAAGTAAGTATGTGTTATGCTGTAAGTAATTAAAAATTTTAAAACGTTTCTAAACCACAGCGCGTGTTTGTCTCGTAATGGGCTACGCTGAAAACCAGCGCTGTAGCATTTGCTACAGCATACGCTGAGCGGTGTCCATTTTCGCATCATTATCGATTCTATTGTAAAATATATAATTATGTTCACAAATATTATTTAACTTTAAGCGATATTGTTATGTTTTACTTTAAGGTGTATAATAAAACTTTGTTAATTAAATTGTGTGATGATGATGTGAAATAAAATATGTCTATGTCTATGTCTATGTCTATGTCTAACGGTCGCGTGCGCGAGCGTTGTCGCCGACACGCTTCGCTCACAGCCGACTGTTGACGATGATAACTTCAATCACGTGTCAATCACTGATTATTTTCGCGCTCGCGATGTGCTCTCTGTGCTCCGTTGTCGCGTTTGCCGCGCGCGCGCTGACATCTCCCGCCGCATGTGGGGGGTGTCCGGCACGACGTCTCCGGCACGACGCCTCGGCGGGCGCGGTTCGCATGTACGCGACGCGCGTGCGTCTCGCGACGCGCTCATGTCGAGTGCGAAGCGAGTCGAGATCACGACGTACGCGCAATGCGTGCGTCACATAATATTTTGTTACACACAGAGATCGTTCACGTATTTTCTAAATATAAAAACTATTACCCTGAACGGTGGATCACTTGGCTCGCGGGTCGATGAAGAACGCAGTTAACTGCGCGTCATAGTGTGAACTGCAGGACACATTTGAACATCGACATTTCGAACGCACATTGCGGTCCGTGGAGAAATATCCAGGACCACTCCTGTCTGAGGGCCGGCTGCATAAAAGAATACGACGACGCCGTCGCTGTATGCTGACAACACTGTTTGCGCGCCTAAAAAACGTGTAAAACGAGTGACGGTCTTCGGGCCGGGCTCGGGTAAACCCCGCCGGTTTTCCGGGGCCCGCTCGATCCGTTCGAAAATGTAAAATAAGCCGCAACGCGTGGTGCTGTTCGCGTGCAACGCCGTCTCCGCCTCACGCCCGACGTGGGTCACGGAGACGGGCGCGGTACCGGGGCGCGCTCGTTCGCTGTCACACGCGGATATCTCGTGATTAATTTTAATTAATCTATGCAGAGCTCTCTATGTGAACGGCGTGCGTGGCTGCGCCTTCGGTTCGCGTCCCGTGCGCTGCACGTGTTATTTCGGCCCGACGTGAGCGTGCAAACGAGTAGGCGGACTCGACGTCCGAAGGGCGCTTCGATCGCGGTACGTGCGCGGGTCGACGATACGTCGTTGAGACTTATTGGCGGCGCGCGCACGACGGTGTCGCTGCGCTGACGGATATCGTGTCTGCCTCATACTTTTTATCGTTGGCCTCAGATCAGGGAGGATCACCCGCCGAATTTAAGCATATTAGTAAGCGGAGGAAAAGAAACTAACCAGGATTCCCTCAGTAGCGGCGAGCGAACAGGGATAAGCCCAGCGCCGAATCCCGCGGTCGTCACGGTCGCGGGACATGTGGTGTTAGGGAGGTTCCGCTTTCTCGCGGTCGCCGCTCCCGTCCAAGTTCGTCTTGAACGGGGCCGTTTTCCCATAGAGGGTGCCAGGCCCGTAGCGACGGAGCGAGTCCGCGAGAGGGACTCTCCTCAGAGTCGGGTTGCTTGAGAGTGCAGCCCTAAGTGGGTGGTAAACTCCATCTAAGGCTAAATATAACCGCGAGACCGATAGCGAACAAGTACCGTGAGGGAAAGTTGAAAAGAACTTTGAAGAGAGAGTTCAAGAGTACGTGAAACCGTTCAGGGGTAAACCTGCGAAACTCGAATGAACGAACGGAGAGATTCATCGTCACTCCGGGGCGTACGGCGGCGTGCCGCGATGTGCGCGAGACTCGTGCTCGCGTTCACCGGTCGCCGCCGTTGACGCACCCGGACGGCGTGCACTTCTCTCTTAGTACACATTATGCATCGCGACCCGTTCGTCTGTTCGGCCTAAGCGTTGTCCGGGAGCCGGGCGGCTGCGCGTTCACGCGCACAGCCGTCCGACCGTGACGATCGCCGGCCGGCGGCGGACGGTACTTGTCATGAAACGCGCACGCGTCTCCATCCGGGGACGCGTCCGGCCCGACGCGAGCGAGAGTCGTCGTCGACATCCTGCCCTTGTGCGGATGCTGACGCGACGCCGCTGTCGTCGCAGCCGTGTAGTCTCGGACTGTGCGCGTATCAGTCGGCGATGTTACTGTTTCGGGCACTCGCAGGACCCGTCTTGAAACACGGACCAAGGAGTCTAGCATGTGTGCGAGTCATTGAGTTATGAATTCAAACAGACAAAACTGAAAGGCGCAACGAAAGTGAAGGCGCGCGCTTGTCGCGCGCTCAGGGAGGATGGAGCGTCGGTCGTCAAAAATCGATCTCTCGCACTCCCGAGGCGTCTCGTTTCCAATCAGCGAATGCGGGCGCGCTCTGAGCACAGATGCTGGGACCCGAAAGATGGTGAACTATGCCTGGTCAGGTCGAAGTCAGGAGAAACCCTGATGGAGGACCGTAGCGATTCTGACGTGCAAATCGATCGTCGGAACTGGGTATAGGGGCGAAAGACTAATCGAACCATCTAGTAGCTGGTTCCGTCCGAAGTTTCCCTCAGGATAGCTGGCGTCGACTCGTAACAGTCTCATCCGGTAAAGCGAATGATTAGAGGCATTGGGGCCGAAACGACCTCAACCTATTCTCAAACTTTAAATGGGTGAGAACTCCGGCTTACTCGAACGATGAAGCCGTAGATCTGATGACGGTGCCAAGTGGGCCAATTTTGGTAAGCAGAACTGGCGCTGTGGGATGAACCAAACGTAGTGTTAAGGCGCCTAAAAAACGCTCATGGGACACCATGAAAGGCGTTGGTCGCTCATGACAGCAGGACGGTGGCCATGGAAGTCTGAATCCGCTAAGGAGTGTGCAACGACTCACCTGCCGAAGCGACCAGCCCTGAAAATGGATGGCGCTGAAGCGTTTTGCCTATACACTACCGTTACCGGCAATCGGCGCGTGCGTGTCAAAGCGCACGCGTATTATGCCGTAACGAGTAGGACGTGCGCGGCGGAGTGCGCAGAAGGGTCTGGGCGTGAGCCCGCCTGGAGCCTCCGTCGGTGCAGATCTTGGTGGTAGTAGCAAATACTCCAGCGAGGCCCTGGAGGACTGACGTGGAGAAGGGTTTCGCGTGAACAGTAGTTGCTCGCGAGTCAGTCGATCCTAAGCTCAAGGAGAGATCTTATGTCGATGCGGCGTGTTTATATATATTTTGTGTATATGATAAATAACGCCCTTTGAGCGAAAGGGAATCCGGTTCCTATTCCGGAACCCGGCAGCGGAACCGTTTCAATAATCGTTCTCTCGTTTCTCAAGCGAGTGTTCGACGGGGTAACCCAAAGTGGCCTGAAGACGCCGCCGAGTGGTCCGGGAAGAGTTTTCTTTTCTGCCTGAGCGTTCGAGTTCCATGGAATCCTATAGAAGGGAGATATGGTTCGGAACGCGAAGAGCACCGCATTTGCGGCGGTGTCCGGATACTCTCTGCGGACCTTGAAAATTCAGGTGAGGGATGTACGTGGAGATGTCGCGCCGGCTCGTACCCATATCCGCAGCAGGTCTCCAAGGTGAAGAGCCTCTAGTCGATAGAATAATGTAGGTAAGGGAAGTCGGCAAATTGGATCCGTAACTTCGGAATAAGGATTGGCTCTGAGGACCGGGGCGTGTCGGGTTTGGACGGGAAGCGGATGCGGCCGGTGCCGGGCCTGGTCGATGCTCGCGCGTGTCTCCATCGCAAGGTGGTCTCGCGCGTCGTGCTGAATCCGGACCCGCGTTCCGGCCTTTCGCGGATCTTCCTAGCCGTAAGTCCGCGTCGGTTTCGTCTCGTGCGCGATCGGCGCGGTACTGTACGACCGCCGTTCAACGGTCAGCTCAGAACTGGCACGGACAAGGGGAATCCGACTGTCTAATTAAAACAAAGCATTGCGATGGCCCTCGCGGGTGTTGACGCAATGTGATTTCTGCCCAGTGCTCTGAATGTCAACGTGAAGAAATTCAAGCAAGCGCGGGTAATGGTGGAGATAACGGGAGCAAAACAGGCGCGATGTATGTTGTCACGTCTGTTATTAGACAGTCGGTATAGGGTGTTCAGCTGTACTTCAGGGAGCTCACCCAAAAAAGTTGGTCAATTAGCCACCCCATCTCGGTTATCCGAGCAACGGGCGCGGTGGCCTTCAATTGATCTGAAGTAGATGGTTCCGAAAGGTTCCTCGGCGGTTACCCGTCAAACGTGGTGGAGGTAGCTTTACCGACACGGGAGCTATGGGGGAGGGGAGCCCACTGGGAGGCTACCAGTGCCCCTCCATTGGCGTCGGACTCGTAGTGGCTTGGCGCCAGGTGTTGATAGGACAAATGTGGGGAGATTGTTGTCCATTTGTTTGCGTATAGCATATCTCTCAATAGGAGACGGCCAGTGTGGGCTGGGTCCCGATCTCCGCCTCCGGTTCGTATGGGCGAAACGTCTGTGGAGTACCGCGACTGGGGGTGCTTGCCGCCTGGGTTAACAGACGAAATTGAAGAGTCGTAATTGGTTGTCTGTGACCCTCTACGTCTGACCAACGCACTATACCGGGACTGGAGCGAAAGCTGTTGCGCTGTAACCTACCTAGTAGGCGGTGTGCGTTGGGATTCTAGCAGTTAGAAAGGCAGACAGTAAGTACCGCCATCCGACGTCGGGCCGGGTGCGCTGGGGGGCTTGCCAGCCCCCCAGACCCCCCGCCCGGCGATAGCAACTATGACTCTCTTGAGATGTCAAACGTGGTGGAGGTAGCTTTACCGACACGGGAGCTATGGGGGAGGGGAGCCCACTGGGAGGCTACCAGT
>NC_066298.1:11602500-11647500 GCF_905404315.1 Leptidea sinapis
ACTAACTTTTTGAATCTAACACTAAGTATTGATACATTTTTAATGGATAATTTTACGATCTACAATTTTTGTCCGAGATACTTTTATGATAAAACTTACCTACCGTTTTGCTGAAAATCGCGAAAAACGAATGTGATTAAGTAAGTAAGTAAGTACGTAAGTAAGTAAGTAAGCAACTAAGTAAGTAAGTAAATAGGTAAGTAAGTAAGTAAGTAAGAAAGAATTACGTTTAAAGATATTTATTTCTCATTAAAAACATAATATTGTCACTTACATGAGAACATAAAAATATGATGTAATAATTTATCCGCCGTTCTTTAGATGTTCAGTACATACATGTTACACATTATAGTACTTATTCTTCTTCACAAAATTTAAGATTACACACTTTTACAGGGCACTGTCACATAACAAACAATTTCAGACATGTGTTTTATAAAAACTTTGAAACAATATAGTCTGATAGGTCACGTTTAAATGTTTTTAGTGACCTAATCTTTTTGAGAGATGAAGGTAGACTATTAAAAAGTTGTGCGCCCTCGTAAATAAACATACGCTTGCCGTAATTTGTTCTTGTCTTAGGTAGTATCAAGTAGCTGGCTCGTCTCGTGCTGCGTTTAGACGCATGTTTAGTTTGGGTGAGTAAGATTGATGTATGATAAGAATTTTGATTTGATTTGAAATATATTTTTTTTTGGAGGTTTTTTATTTGGTTTCGGAGGGAAAATGAAATGTACGTGTCGCGCGTTTATTACTGAACATTATCGTACTCGTTATTAATAAAGTTAAAAAAAAAAAAAAAAAAAAAAGCGATTTTTTCTTCGAAGCCGCAATGCATATTCAATATTATGTTATTAATAAATAGTAAAATCAAATCAAAATCACTTTATTCACATATCAGAGAGTTTACACGTTCATATCGTTCGCGTGCACCACACATACGGCAGTCGGCGTCGAGAGTCGAGTCCGTAGCGAACGGTTCGCGACGCCGAATTCAACGCCGCTCAAGTTTTTTCTTGTAAAAAGAGTGAAAAACGCACGCGACAAAAATACAAAAACGCACAACACGGTGGTGTTGTTTTATTATTCTCGTCGTCGTCATCGTCATTCATATTTTATTTAATATATATTTATATTTGAGTAAGTTTGTGAATGCGCGCGATGATAACGACGATGATATAATAACAATACGGTTGTTGGTACTCTCGGGGCAGAGCTGGTGTGTCTGTGTCTGTGTTTGTGTCGCGCGTTGTTTTATATGTTCTTTTTTTACAATATAAAAAATGAGACAGACTCACCGCGCTGTGTCGATCGAGCGTTTTCGAGTTTCCCTATGCGGATGATATTTGATTTGGTGATTTGAAAGGTTTTTTGTGATTTCGTTTCTCATAATTCCTCTCTTCACTCTCTCTATAGTATCATACGCTGCGGCGATCCTCGTCACGTTGAAAGCGATCGTGTAAATTTTTTGCGCGCACCAAGACGCCGACTGGGCTTCGACGGTTTCCCTCTGTTAAGATTTTTAACGTGAGGGCCCGCAAGCCGGAACGCGTCGCGCATTTCACGCGTGCGAGACGTTCACGCTCCTCTCAAGCACCGGGCGTCGATCCGATTTGTGATCACGACGTGTACCGATATTAATACGTTGATACCGCTTCTATTGCGTGTCATCATTTTTATTATTACCCGAAGGGACTCTCGTTACTGAACTTTCATAACATACAATCGGCCCATCGCCGATTTATGATTCGTTCAACGCGCACCGTATGCCTTTGAGATATATAGTGTACAGTGCGCGAACGGATATCTCACGATATGTTCAAGATGTCATAGTCGCGACGCCCTAAGGGGAGATCGCGACGCATGACGCGCTGAGCGCGACAACAATCGTTGTTTGCAGCAGCTCCCTGGTTGATCCTGCCAGTAGTTATATGCTTGTCTCAAAGATTAAGCCATGCATGTCTCAGTGCAAGCCGTATTAAGGCGATACCGCGAATGGCTCAATATATCAGTTTTGGTTCCTTAGATCTTACTCAGTTACTTGGATAACTGTGGTAATTCTAGAGCTAATACATGCAATCAGAGCTCTGACCAGTGATGGGATGAGTGCTTTTATTAGATCAAAACCAATCGACGGAGGGCCTCGCGTCCGAAGTCGTTAATTTTGATGAATCTGGATAACTTTTGCCGATCGCATGGTCCAGTACCGGCGACGCATCTTTCAAATGTCTGCCTTATCAACTTTCGATGGTAGTTTCTGCGACTACCATGGTTGTCACGGGTAACGGGGAATCAGGGTTCGATTCCGGAGAGGGAGCCTGAGAAACGGCTACCACATCCAAGGAAGGCAGCAGGCGCGCAAATTACCCACTCCCGGCACGGGGAGGTAGTGACGAAAAATAACGATACGGGACTCTTACGAGGCCTCGTAATCGGAATGAGTACACTTTAAATATTTTAACGAGGAACAATTGGAGGGCAAGTCTGGTGCCAGCAGCCGCGGTAATTCCAGCTCCAATAGCGTATACTAAAATTGTTGCGGTTAAAAAGCTCGTAGTTGCATTTGTGCGCCGCGCTGTCGGTGCATCGCATCCGCGGTGATACTGACACGTCTGCGGAGCATATCGTCGGTGAGCCGGCGGTAAAACGCCGGTTCAATATCAAAATCCTATCGCGGTGCTCTTCAGTGAGTGTCGAGATGGGCCGACAATTTTACTTTGAACAAATTAGAGTGCTCAAAGCGGGCTCAAAATGCCGCTTGAATATTTCGTGCATGGAATAATAGAATATGATCTCGGTTCTATTTTGTTGGTTTTCAGAACTCCGAGGTAATGATTAATAGGGATAACTGGGGGCATTCGTATTGCGACGTTAGAGGTGAAATTCTTGGATCGTCGCAAGACGAACATCAGCGAAAGCATTTGCCAAAGGTGTTTTCATCAATCAAGAACGAAAGTTAGAGGTTCGAAGGCGATTAGATACCGCCCTAGTTCTAACCGTAAATATGTCATCTAGCGATCCGCCGACGTTACTACAATGGCTCGGCGGGCAGCTTCCGGGAAACCAAAGATTTTGGACTCCGGGGGGAGTATGGTTGCAAAGCTGAAACTTAAAGGAATTGACGGAAGGGCACCACCAGGAGTGGAGCCTGCGGCTTAATTTGACTCAACACGGGAAATCTCACCAGGCCCGGACACCGGAAGGATTGACAGATTAACAGCTCTTTCTTGATTCGGTGGGTGGTGGTGCATGGCCGTTCTTAGTTGGTGGAGCGATTTGTCTGGTTAATTCCGGTAACGAACGAGACTCTAGCCTGCTAAATAGGCGTCGTCATTTAGGTGTGCGCGGCTTCAGGGTCGCGCAACTCACTGGCGGCGTATTAAAATTCTTCTTAGAGGGACCGGCGGCTTCGAGCCGCACGAGATTGAGCAATAACAGGTCTGTGATGCCCTTAGATGTCCTGGGCCGCACGCGCGCTACACTGAAGGAATCAACATGTTCTCCCTGGCCTAGAGGCCCGGGCAACCCGTTGAAACTCCTTCGTGCTGGGGATTGGGGTTTGCAATTATCCCCCATAAACGAGGAATTCCTAGTAAGCGCGAGTCATAAGCTCGCGTTGATTACGTCCCTGCCCTTTGTACACACCGCCCGTCGCTACTACCGATTGAATGATTTAGTGAGGTCTTCGGACCGACACGCGGTGGCTTCGCGGCCGTCGGCGTTGCTGGGAAGTTGACCAAACTTGATCATTTAGAGGAAGTAAAAGTCGTAACAAGGTTTCCGTAGGGGAACCTGCGGAAGGATCATTAACGTGTAACGGTCGCGTGCGCGAGCGTTGTCGCCGACACGCTTCGCTCACAGCCGACTGTTGACGATGATAACTTCAATCACGTGTCAATCACTGATTATTTTCGCGCTCGCGATGTGCTCTCTGTGCTCCGTTGTCGCGTTTGCCGCGCGCGCGCTGACATCTCCCGCCGCATGTGGGGGGTGTCCGGCACGACGTCTCCGGCACGACGCTTCGGCGGGCGCGGTTCGCATGTACGCGACGCGCGTGCGTCTCGCGACGCGCTCATGTCGAGTGCGAAGCGAGTCGAGATCACGACGTACGCGCAATGCGTGCGTCACATAATATTTTGTTACACACAGAGATCGTTCACGTATTTTCTAAATATAAAAACTATTACCCTGAACGGTGGATCACTTGGCTCGCGGGTCGATGAAGAACGCAGTTAACTGCGCGTCATAGTGTGAACTGCAGGACACATTTGAACATCGACATTTCGAACGCACATTGCGGTCCGTGGAGAAATATCCAGGACCACTCCTGTCTGAGGGCCGGCTGCATAAAAGAATACGACGACGCCGTCGCTGTATGCTGACAACACTGTTTGCGCGCCTAAAAAACGTGTAAAACGAGTGACGGTCTTCGGGCCGGGCTCGGGTAAACCCCGCCGGTTTTCCGGGGCCCGCTCGATCCGTTCGAAAATGTAAAATAAGCCGCAACGCGTGGTGCTGTTCGCGTGCAACGCCGTCTCCGCCTCACGCCCGACGTGGGTCACGGAGACGGGCGCGGTACCGGGGCGCGCTCGTTCGCTGTCACACGCGGATATCTCGTGATTAATTTTAATTAATCTATGCAGAGCTCTCTATGTGAACGGCGTGCGTGGCTGCGCCTTCGGTTCGCGTCCCGTGCGCTGCACGTGTTATTTCGGCCCGACGTGAGCGTGCAAACGAGTAGGCGGACTCGACGTCCGAAGGGCGCTTCGATCGCGGTACGTGCGCGGGTCGACGATACGTCGTTGAGACTTATTGGCGGCGCGCGCACGACGGTGTCGCTGCGCTGACGGATATCGTGTCTGCCTCATACTTTTTATCGTTGGCCTCAGATCAGGGAGGATCACCCGCCGAATTTAAGCATATTAGTAAGCGGAGGAAAAGAAACTAACCAGGATTCCCTCAGTAGCGGCGAGCGAACAGGGATAAGCCCAGCGCCGAATCCCGCGGTCGTCACGGTCGCGGGACATGTGGTGTTAGGGAGGTTCCGCTTTCTCGCGGTCGCCGCTCCCGTCCAAGTTCGTCTTGAACGGGGCCGTTTTCCCATAGAGGGTGCCAGGCCCGTAGCGACGGAGCGAGTCCGCGAGAGGGACTCTCCTCAGAGTCGGGTTGCTTGAGAGTGCAGCCCTAAGTGGGTGGTAAACTCCATCTAAGGCTAAATATAACCGCGAGACCGATAGCGAACAAGTACCGTGAGGGAAAGTTGAAAAGAACTTTGAAGAGAGAGTTCAAGAGTACGTGAAACCGTTCAGGGGTAAACCTGCGAAACTCGAATGAACGAACGGAGAGATTCATCGTCACTCCGGGGCGTACGGCGGCGTGCCGCGATGTGCGCGAGACTCGTGCTCGCGTTCACCGGTCGCCGCCGTTGACGCACCCGGACGGCGTGCACTTCTCTCTTAGTACACATTATGCATCGCGACCCGTTCGTCTGTTCGGCCTAAGCGTTGTCCGGGAGCCGGGCGGCTGCGCGTTCACGCGCACAGCCGTCCGACCGTGACGATCGCCGGCCGGCGGCGGACGGTACTTGTCATGAAACGCGCACGCGTCTCCATCCGGGGACGCGTCCGGCCCGACGCGAGCGAGAGTCGTCGTCGACATCCTGCCCTTGTGCGGATGCTGACGCGACGCCGCTGTCGTCGCAGCCGTGTAGTCTCGGACTGTGCGCGTATCAGTCGGCGATGTTACTGTTTCGGGCACTCGCAGGACCCGTCTTGAAACACGGACCAAGGAGTCTAGCATGTGTGCGAGTCATTGAGTTATGAATTCAAACAGACAAAACTGAAAGGCGCAACGAAAGTGAAGGCGCGCGCTTGTCGCGCGCTCAGGGAGGATGGAGCGTCGGTCGTCAAAAATCGATCTCTCGCACTCCCGAGGCGTCTCGTTTCCAATCAGCGAATGCGGGCGCGCTCTGAGCACAGATGCTGGGACCCGAAAGATGGTGAACTATGCCTGGTCAGGTCGAAGTCAGGGGAAACCCTGATGGAGGACCGTAGCGATTCTGACGTGCAAATCGATCGTCGGAACTGGGTATAGGGGCGAAAGACTAATCGAACCATCTAGTAGCTGGTTCCGTCCGAAGTTTCCCTCAGGATAGCTGGCGTCGACTCGTAACAGTCTCATCCGGTAAAGCGAATGATTAGAGGCATTGGGGCCGAAACGACCTCAACCTATTCTCAAACTTTAAATGGGTGAGAACTCCGGCTTACTCGAACGATGAAGCCGGAGATCTGATGACGGTGCCAAGTGGGCCAATTTTGGTAAGCAGAACTGGCGCTGTGGGATGAACCAAACGTAGTGTTAAGGCGCCTAAAAAACGCTCATGGGACACCATGAAAGGCGTTGGTCGCTCATGACAGCAGGACGGTGGCCATGGAAGTCGGAATCCGCTAAGGAGTGTGCAACGACTCACCTGCCGAAGCGACCAGCCCTGAAAATGGATGGCGCTGAAGCGTTTTGCCTATACACTACCGTTACCGGCAATCGGCGCGTGCGTGTCAAAGCGCACGCGTATTATGCCGTAACGAGTAGGACGTGCGCGGCGGAGTGCGCAGAAGGGTCTGGGCGTGAGCCCGCCTGGAGCCTCCGTCGGTGCAGATCTTGGTGGTAGTAGCAAATACTCCAGCGAGGCCCTGGAGGACTGACGTGGAGAAGGGTTTCGCGTGAACAGTAGTTGCTCGCGAGTCAGTCGATCCTAAGCTCAAGGAGAGATCTTATGTCGATGCGGCGTGTTTATATATATTTTGTGTATATGATAAATAACGCCCTTTGAGCGAAAGGGAATCCGGTTCCTATTCCGGAACCCGGCAGCGGAACCGTTTCAATAATCGTTCTCTCGTTTCTCAAGCGAGTGTTCGACGGGGTAACCCAAAGTGGCCTGAAGACGCCGCCGAGTGGTCCGGGAAGAGTTTTCTTTTCTGCCTGAGCGTTCGAGTTCCATGGAATCCTATAGAAGGGAGATATGGTTCGGAACGCGAAGAGCACCGCATTTGCGGCGGTGTCCGGATACTCTCTGCGGACCTTGAAAATTCAGGTGAGGGATGTACGTGGAGATGTCGCGCCGGCTCGTACCCATATCCGCAGCAGGTCTCCAAGGTGAAGAGCCTCTAGTCGATAGAATAATGTAGGTAAGGGAAGTCGGCAAATTGGATCCGTAACTTCGGAATAAGGATTGGCTCTGAGGACCGGGGCGTGTCGGGTTTGGACGGGAAGCGGATGCGGCCGGTGCCGGGCCTGGTCGATGCTCGCGCGTGTCTCCATCGCAAGGTGGTCTCGCGCGTCGTGCTGAATCCGGACCCGCGTTCCGGCCTTTCGCGGATCTTCCTAGCCGTAAGTCCGCGTCGGTTTCGTCTCGTGCGCGATCGGCGCGGTACTGTACGACCGCCGTTCAACGGTCAGCTCAGAACTGGCACGGACAAGGGGAATCCGACTGTCTAATTAAAACAAAGCATTGCGATGGCCCTCGCGGGTGTTGACGCAATGTGATTTCTGCCCAGTGCTCTGAATGTCAACGTGAAGAAATTCAAGCAAGCGCGGGTAAAATGGTGGAGATAACGGGAGCAAAACAGGCGCGATGTATGTTGTCACGTCTGTTATTAGACAGTCGGTATAGGGTGTTCAGCTGTACTTCAGGGAGCTCACCCAAAAAAGTTGGTCAATTAGCCACCCCATCTCGGTTATCCGAGCAACGGGCGCGGTGGCCTTCAATTGATCTGAAGTAGATGGTTCCGAAAGGTTCCTCGGCGGTTACCCGTCAAACGTGGTGGAGGTAGCTTTACCGACACGGGAGCTATGGGGGAGGGGAGCCCACTGGGAGGCTACCAGTGCCCCTCCATTGGCGTCGGACTCGTAGTGGCTTGGCGCCAGGTGTTGATAGGACAAATGTGGGGAGATTGTTGTCCATTTGTTTGCGTATAGCATATCTCTCAATAGGAGACGGCCAGTGTGGGCTGGGTCCCGATCTCCGCCTCTGGTTCGTATGGGCGAAACGTCTGTGGAGTACCGCGACTGGGGGTGCTTGCCGCCTGGGTTAACAGGCGAAATTGAAGAGTCATAATTGGTTGTCTGTGACCCTCTACGTCTGACCAACGCACTATACCGGGACTGGAGCGAAAGCTGTTGTGCTGTAACCTACCTAGTAGGCGGTGTGCGTTGGGATTCTAGCAGTTAGAAAGGCAGACAGTAAGTACCGCCATCCGACGTCGGGCCGGGTGCGCTGGGGGGCTTGCCAGCCCCCCAGACCCCCCGCCCGGCGATAGCAACTATGACTCTCTTGAGATAGCCAAATGCCTCGTCATCTAATTAGTGACGCGCATGAATGGATTAACGAGATTCCCGCTGTCCCTATCTACTTACTACTATCTACTTCGTCGCCGGCTCTCGTAGCGAGCGGACGTGTTTTGTGCTCTCTGCGTTAGTCGCCGCCCAAGTTTCTGTGATTCGTTGTGTTCTTGACCAATCGCGTTGTGTGGGTGGAGCTTGTGCGCGACGTCCGCCACTGTAAGCAGTGTGGGTGGAGCCACAGGTGCGTATTTTTATCAGTGATTTATGACACTAATTAGCTAATTACTTTGTTTACGCTATTTCTTTTGTTGAACCATTTTTTGCAGTAATTAGCTAATGACTTTGTTTATTTGATATTCTTTTGTGTTTTTATTATACTTTATTGACTTCATATTATTTAGATAGCTTATAAGAATTATTTAGTGTTAGGTATTAGGTAGTTATTTAGCCTTTAGTTAGTTAGTGTTAGGGAAGAGACAGGACTCAGTGTAGCTATAGGATTATTTTTGCCTTTTATTTTTTTCTTTCGTGTATTTTATTGTGCGTGCGTATTTGTCTGACGTGCAAGTATGGACGATTCCGAGCGCCTCCTTCGGGAGGCGGTTGAGGAGAAGCGGAAGGAGCTGGAGGAGCTTGAGGCGTTAGCGCTCTTCACGCCAAGGAAATCCTTGGCTAGGACACCTCCAGGAGGATTCAGCAGCGTGGCTGAGGTGAGCCAGGGTGCGGAGAAGCGCCCGCTACAGTCACCTGAGGAGCTGCAGGAGGCAATCCGACGCCGGTTGGAGCCGGTAGCTAGCAGCTCCAGGAGAGAATTACCGAGAGGAGAAAAGGAGAAGGAGGCGGAACCAAAATCAATGAGGGAGCAAGACATCGAGGAGCTTATTGAGCTGGCAAATACGGCCGGGAGCAACATAATGTCGGCGGCAACGGGCCCAACAAATAAGCTTAACAAGTCGGACCTGGGGCTAATTGGAACCCAGGTTCAGCGCCTCACGGCGGTGGTCGCCACTCTCGCGGGCAGATTGTTAAAAGCGTCGGAGCAATCCAAGGCCTTCCGCGGAGAAGCGGGGGCCCCGGTCGTAATGGAAAAGGAGACGTACGCGACCATGCTGCGAACAGGGAGGACAGCAACACAGCCAAAACCAGTGAGTATGGGTACCTCAATAGCGGTGTACCCATCGGAGGACAGCTCCATTAAAACAGCCGAGGAGACCAAGGCCGTTCTAAAAGAGGCAATTAACCCACATACCATGGGGCTGCAGGTGGCACGTCTGCGCAAAGTGGGGAATGCAGGAGTTGTCCTCCAGACAAGGAATAGAGAGGATATAGAGAAAATCAGAAAGGCCATGCCGGCGAACTTGAAGGTGCAGGAGACGGGCCAGAAGACGCCGCTTGTTGCAATTTTGAACGTGAGCGGCCATGTGAAGGACGGAGAAGACTTGCTGGGCGCGCTCCGCACCCAGAATTTCAACGATGTGGACCCCAAGGAAGGCTTTCCCAAGGTGGCCTTCTATAAGAAGACAAAGGGGGGCTCCTGCACCACTGTAGTGCTGGCATGCAGTGCTAAGTGGAGGGATCGTTTAATGTCCAGGGAGAGAGTCTACATCGACTGGGAACGATATTTAGTGAGGGACTTCCTGGACATCACCTGCTGTGCAAAATGCCAGTGGTATGGGCACTCCATGAAGCACTGCAAAGCAGAGAGGGAGACTTGCAGTAAGTGCGGTGACGTCGGGCATGGCCATAAGGAGTGCAAGTCGAAGAAGGAGAGGTGCGCCACCTGTGTCAAAGCAGGGAAGTTAGGCGACGACCACAGGACCGCAGCGCTTACTTGTCCGGCCAGAATAGCGGCGCAGAAGAGGGCAGCCGAACGAACCAACTATGGCTGCTAACCACAGATATGTGAACGTCGGGCAGATAAATCTCCAGGGAGCGGCAACGGCGACGGCGGAACTTCCGGAAATCGCCCACAGGCTGGGTCTCGATATCGTTCTTGTTCAAGAACAATATGGGAGGTCCCAGCTGCAGGGGCTGCTGCAGTGCACGGACGAAGGGAAGGCAGGTATCTACCTAAACAGCACCAGGATAGCGGGATTGATCCTGCCGGAACTTTCAACATCGCACTGTCTAGTAGCACACTTCCGGGGGGGCGGCGGCGACATCTACGTGGTATCGGCGTACTTCCAGTATAGCGAGAACATCGACATCCACATTCACCACTTGGACCGCGTACTGGAAGTCCTCCGGGGAAAACAAGTTGTCATCGGGGCCGATACCAATACTCACTCGCCGCTCTGGCACAGTCGCCGTGAGCAGTTCGAGGGAAGAGGCGCAGAGACATCCAGGAGGAGGACAGCGATGGAGAGCTTTATACTCTCGAGGGGGCTCCTCGTGCACAATAAGGCGGGGGAACCGGATACTTTTAAGACGATTAACGGTTCCTCCAACATCGACGTCACATTAACAACCAGAGGGGTCCCATTAACAGACTGGAAAGTCAGGGAAGAAGAGAGCACAAGCGACCACCAGCTCATAACGTTCTCCATCGCAAAGGACGACCCATCAGCCGCACGGCACCAGGGAGAGCTAGAGCCAGGGAGAGAGCCAACGAGGTACCGGGATCGAAGTGTGGACTGGGATCGGTTTTGTACAACACTCTCGTGGCGTGTAGGTAGGCTGGACTACCGAAAGCCAGCACAAGAACTGTGCAAGCAGTTCGTCTCGATGCTCGATCGTACAGCTGGGGAGTGTTTAGGTGTAGACAAGGGGAAAAATCGGGTGCGGGGTCATGAATGGTGGTCAAGAAAACTTGATCACCTTCGTAGGGAGCACAACCGGTTGCGTCGGGAATGGCAGCAGTCTCGGCGTGCGGGCGGACTGGCAGAAGAAATCTGCAAAGGACGCTTCCATCGAGCACGTACGATATATAGGAAGTCTATGCGGGAAGCGGAGACCAACCACTTCTCGAAATTAGCCGACAGTGGGAATGACGATCCGTGGGGCATGGCGTACCGGGCCGCTACCGGCAGGGTGCGCCCGCCCGTGAACGTCATTAATGGGTTGAAGCTTGCGCAAGGCTACGCTGTTGACATCCGCAGCGCTATGGGAGGGATACTGGCAGTGATGTGTCCGGACGACGACAGGGCGGCTGATTCCGACTATCATGTACAGGTGCGCCTGGCGGCAGCTTGCGTGCCCAGTGGTCGAACGGTGGGCCCTCCCACCAGGGAACAGATCGGCCAAATTATCCGGAGCCTACCGAACAAGGCGCCGGGTACAGATGGGATCACCGCTCGGATAGTAAAAGCAGCGTGGAAGGTGGCCGCGAGCGAGATGACTGTAATGTACGGTAAGTGTATAGAAGAGGGCGTGTTTCCCGATGTATGGAAGGAAGGCCGGTTGATAGTACTGCCAAAGGGTGATGGGAAGGCGACTGACCCAAAGGCGTATAGACCCATCACCCTCTTGCCAGTACTGGGTAAGGTGCTTGAGCAGTTGATATGCGAATGTACTCCGGGTCTGTACAGTCGCATGTCAACCCGTCAACATGGGTTTATGAAAGGGAGGTCCACGATAACGGCACTGAACGCTATTCAATTAACAGTGAACACCAGCACACACAAGTACGTACACGCGATCACGTTGGATATATCTGGGGCTTTCGACAACGCATGGTGGCCAATGGTACTGCTTAAGTACAAGCAGGGAGGCTGCCCACCCAACATCTACCGTTGTCTGAGTTCCTACTTCGTCAACCGACGAGTAGGTATGTTCGTTGGAGCCGATGCAGTGTGGAAAACCTCTACTATGGGGTGTCCACAGGGCTCAGTGCTCGGCCCGACTTTATGGAACGTGTTGTTGAACGACCTTTTGGAAACGAGCATGCCAACAGGGGTGGGAATGGTAGCGTATGCGGATGACGTGACGCTCCTCATAGAGGCGAACTCCAGAGCGGATATCGAGGCCAATGCCCGGGCGGCGCTTGAGAAAATCACAGACTGGGGGGTCAGAAACCGGCTGAGTTTTTCTCCCAGGAAAACAAAGTCTATAACTTTAAAGGGAACTCTCAGGCGACCTCCGGTCATCAGAATGAACGGGCAATCTGTCACAGCGGTCGATAATGTAAAAATACTGGGCATCACAATTGATGGTAAGGGATCATTTGCAGAGCACGCCTTGGATATCGGGGAGCGAGCCGCGAAGTGTTTCGGCAAAATGGCTAGGGTATCTTCAACCTCTTGGGGCATACGATACAAGGCACTTAAGCTCTTGTATAGAGGGACATTCGTAGCAACCTTGACTTACGCGGCAAGCACCTGGTATCACAGGGCATTTTTGCATGTGGTGTCGAGTCGGTTGCTCAGGACTCAACGAACGTCGTTGGTGCTGCTCACCAAGGCGTACCGCTCCACGAGCACGGCCGCACTGCCAGTTTTAGCAGGGGTACTTCCGGCAGACCTGGAAGTTTATCGTGCGGGCAAGATCGAGGCGACCAGGGGCGATAGGGTTAAAAAGGAGCTCGCGTCATTAAAGAAGGACATCCACTCCGAAGTGGTGAACATGTGGCAGGAGCGCTGGGAACGCGAGGAGAGAGGTGGCGAACTCAGACGCTTCTTCCCATGTGTCGGGGAAAGACTCCTGGCGTCGTGGGTGCATCCCGACCATTACACGTCGCAGCTGTTGACGGGACATGGGCAGTTCAACAGCAAGCTTAGGGACCTGGGGCTAAAAGGGGACGGCACATGTCCATGTGGCGCGACGGACGAGAACCGCGACCACGTGCTGTGGGATTGTAGCTTGTACGAGGAAGCAAGAGGCGAAATGCTGGACCATCTAACGAGGACAAGACCAGGACCAGTTTATTACGGAGACTTGGTATCCTCTGAGGAGAATTTCTCCAGGCTGATGAGATATGCCGCAAGTTGGTACCGTGTCAGGAGAGTGATGGAGGGGTAAACCAAGACGGTGACGAAGACAGAGAAAGGAAGACCAAGAGAAGAAGAGGAGATTAGGAAGAAGGAGAGCCCGGCGACGAAGAAGCCGTATCTGTGGTCGGCCGCCCCCAGAAAGGGGGAGAGGGCCATCTAGGGACGCATATTAAAAAAGAGAACTTGTAGGGAGTCAAGAAAATGTGCCGGACCTCAAATCCGGTACATCTCCCGCTGTTTCGGTCGGTACCTAGGTCTTGATGACCGAAAGGTCGGTAAGACCATGGGAAGGAGGTGGGTTATGTCCCTATCTACTATCTAGCGAAACCACAGCCAAGGGAACGGGCTTGGGAGAATCAGCGGGGAAAGAAGACCCTGTTGAGCTTGACTCTAGTCTGGCATTGTAAGGAGACATGAGAGGTGTAGCATAAGTGGGAGATCGTTCGCGGTCGTCGCTGAAAAACCACTACTTTCATTGTTTCATTACTTACTCGGTTGGGCGGAAGCGGTGCGCGGTCGATAATATCGGCGGGCGTACGGTGTTTCGTTCCAAGCGTGCAGAGTGGCGACGTGGCGGCAACGCTCGTCGCCGTACAACTCCCGCGTGATCCGGTTCGAGGACACTGCCAGGCGGGGAGTTTGACTGGGGCGGTACATCTGTCAAAGAATAACGCAGGTGTCCTAAGGCCAGCTCAGCGAGGACAGAAACCTCGCGTGGAGCAAAAGGGCAAAAGCTGGCTTGATCCAGATGTTCAGTACGCATAGGGACTGCGAAAGCACGGCCTATCGATCCTTTAGTATAAAGAGTTTTTAGCAAGAGGTGCCAGAAAAGTTACCACAGGGATAACTGGCTTGTGGCGGCCAAGCGTTCATAGCGACGTTGCTTTTTGATCCTTCGATGTCGGCTCTTCCTATCATTGCGAAGCAAAATTCGCCAAGCGTTGGATTGTTCACCCATCAAAAGGGAACGTGAGCTGGGTTTAGACCGTCGTGAGACAGGTTAGTTTTACCCTCCTGATGGCGTGTCGTTGCGATAGTAATACTGCTCAGTACGAGAGGAACCGCAGTTTCGGACATTTGGTTCATGCACTCGGCCGAGCGGCCGGTGGTGCGAAGCTACCATCCGCGGGATTATGCCTGAACGCCTCTAAGGCCGAAGCCAGCCTAGCCGAATCCGGCAAGGATATACTCACTGTGGAGCCCCGAGTGTCGGGAGGCTCTAAACAATGTGACTTTACTAGTCGCGTTTTATTCGTAAGACGCGACGTCGAAGCCCATTTGGAACGCGACGAACGGTGCGAGCGGTATTAACACGTGCACCACGGCGTCGAAGTTTCGAATTTACCTCAGTTCGATGTCGGGGCTCGGAATAGTCTGTAGACGACTTACGTTCCTGGCGGGGTGTTGTGCTCGGTAGAGCAGCGTCGTGCTGCGATCTGTTGAGACTCAGCCCTACGCCAGGTGATTCGTCCGAGGACGCATCGTCGCCGAGAAGCAGAGTTGTGTGTGTGTGTGTGTGTGTGTGCAAACAAACAACAGGCCAACATATAATATTATAATAACATAATAATATAAATAATATTATCATGATATTTCGTCGTGACGGACGCGTCACGCGATTTCTCATGATTATAAAATTTTACAATATATTATTATTTATTATAGTTGAAAGACGTGGTTGATGTTGTACACGGCGACTACTCTAATGATAACGAGTACGATCATTTTCAGGTTATTATGTCGAGTCGAGTGTTGTGATAAGTGTACATCGCCGACGGCGGCGGCGGCTCCGGTGGTGTTGGGCGCGCTGCGCAAATTCCAAAAGCGAGTACGATCGGCCCCAATAGCGGGTACGGTCGATTCCTCAATAGCGAGTACCGCCTAGCGCGAGGAGCGCGGCGCTCCCTGCCGGTCTCCCCGGACGGATATCTCACTTACTTGTTTTCTCCAATAACGAGTACCGCCGAGCGCGAGGAGCGCGGCGCTCCCTGCCGGTCTCCATCTTTTCTCTTGTTCCTTGTACACCAGAACATTATAGTTTTTGACCAATATTCGTGTCCCCTAATAATTGCATGTTCTGTCCGTTTTTTTTTTTAAATTAAATAAAATAAATTATTAATTATTAATTTATCATAAAAATACCTACGAGAAAAAGTGTAGGTGATAAAATTATCTATAAAAAATGTACCGATACTTTTTTTCCTACGAGCCACCGTTTCTGAGATAATAACTATTCAAAAACTTATAAAAACGCGCTAAGTACACTACTACCTCATAGGTGGCGTGGAAACTAACTTTTTGAATCTAACACTAAGTATTGATACATTTTTAATGGATAATTTTACGATCTACAATTTTTGTCCGAGATACTTTTATGATAAAACTTACCTACCGTTTTGCTGAAAATCGCGAAAAACGAATGTGATTAAGTAAGTAAGTAAGTACGTAAGTAAGTAAGTAAGCAACTAAGTAAGTAAGTAAATAGGTAAGTAAGTAAGTAAGTAAGAAAGAATTACGTTTAAAGATATTTATTTCTCATTAAAAACATAATATTGTCACTTACATGAGAACATAAAAATATGATGTAATAATTTATCCGCCGTTCTTTAGATGTTCAGTACATACATGTTACACATTATAGTACTTATTCTTCTTCACAAAATTTAAGATTACACACTTTTACAGGGCACTGTCACATAACAAACAATTTCAGACATGTGTTTTATAAAAACTTTGAAACAATATAGTCTGATAGGTCACGTTTAAATGTTTTTAGTGACCTAATCTTTTTGAGAGATGAAGGTAGACTATTAAAAAGTTGTGCGCCCTCGTAAATAAACATACGCTTGCCGTAATTTGTTCTTGTCTTAGGTAGTATCAAGTAGCTGGCTCGTCTCGTGCTGCGTTTAGACGCATGTTTAGTTTGGGTGAGTAAGATTGATGTATGATAAGAATTTTGATTTGATTTGAAATATATTTTTTTTTGGAGGTTTTTTATTTGGTTTCGGAGGGAAAATGAAATGTACGTGTCGCGCGTTTATTACTGAACATTATCGTACTCGTTATTAATAAAGTTAAAAAAAAAAAAAAAAAAAAAAGCGATTTTTTCTTCGAAGCCGCAATGCATATTCAATATTATGTTATTAATAAATAGTAAAATCAAATCAAAATCACTTTATTCACATATCAGAGAGTTTACACGTTCATATCGTTCGCGTGCACCACACATACGGCAGTCGGCGTCGAGAGTCGAGTCCGTAGCGAACGGTTCGCGACGCCGAATTCAACGCCGCTCAAGTTTTTTCTTGTAAAAAGAGTGAAAAACGCACGCGACAAAAATACAAAAACGCACAACACGGTGGTGTTGTTTTATTATTCTCGTCGTCGTCATCGTCATTCATATTTTATTTAATATATATTTATATTTCAGTAAGTTTGTGAATGCGCGCGATGATAACGACGATGATATAATAACAATACGGTTGTTGGTACTCTCGGGGCAGAGCTGGTGTGTCTGTGTCTGTGTTTGTGTCGCGCGTTGTTTTATATGTTCTTTTTTTACAATATAAAAAATGAGACAGACTCACCGCGCTGTGTCGATCGAGCGTTTTCGAGTTTCCCTATGCGGATGATATTTGATTTGGTGATTTGAAAGGTTTTTTGTGATTTCGTTTCTCATAATTCCTCTCTTCACTCTCTCTATAGTATCATACGCTGCGGCGATCCTCGTCACGTTGAAAGCGATCGTGTAAATTTTTTGCGCGCACCAAGACGCCGACTGGGCTTCGACGGTTTCCCTCTGTTAAGATTTTTAACGTGAGGGCCCGCAAGCCGGAACGCGTCGCGCATTTCACGCGTGCGAGACGTTCACGCTCCTCTCAAGCACCGGGCGTCGATCCGATTTGTGATCACGACGTGTACCGATATTAATACGTTGATACCGCTTCTATTGCGTGTCATCATTTTTATTATTACCCGAAGGGACTCTCGTTACTGAACTTTCATAACATACAATCGGCCCATCGCCGATTTATGATTCGTTCAACGCGCACCGTATGCCTTTGAGATATATAGTGTACAGTGCGCGAACGGATATCTCACGATATGTTCAAGATGTCATAGTCGCGACGCCCTAAGGGGAGATCGCGACGCATGACGCGCTGAGCGCGACAACAATCGTTGTTTGCAGCAGCTCCCTGGTTGATCCTGCCAGTAGTTATATGCTTGTCTCAAAGATTAAGCCATGCATGTCTCAGTGCAAGCCGTATTAAGGCGATACCGCGAATGGCTCAATATATCAGTTTTGGTTCCTTAGATCTTACTCAGTTACTTGGATAACTGTGGTAATTCTAGAGCTAATACATGCAATCAGAGCTCTGACCAGTGATGGGATGAGTGCTTTTATTAGATCAAAACCAATCGACGGAGGGCCTCGCGTCCGAAGTCGTTAATTTTGATGAATCTGGATAACTTTTGCCGATCGCATGGTCCAGTACCGGCGACGCATCTTTCAAATGTCTGCCTTATCAACTTTCGATGGTAGTTTCTGCGACTACCATGGTTGTCACGGGTAACGGGGAATCAGGGTTCGATTCCGGAGAGGGAGCCTGAGAAACGGCTACCACATCCAAGGAAGGCAGCAGGCGCGCAAATTACCCACTCCCGGCACGGGGAGGTAGTGACGAAAAATAACGATACGGGACTCTTACGAGGCCTCGTAATCGGAATGAGTACACTTTAAATATTTTAACGAGGAACAATTGGAGGGCAAGTCTGGTGCCAGCAGCCGCGGTAATTCCAGCTCCAATAGCGTATACTAAAATTGTTGCGGTTAAAAAGCTCGTAGTTGCATTTGTGCGCCGCGCTGTCGGTGCATCGCATCCGCGGTGATACTGACACGTCTGCGGAGCATATCGTCGGTGAGCCGGCGGTAAAACGCCGGTTCAATATCAAAATCCTATCGCGGTGCTCTTCAGTGAGTGTCGAGATGGGCCGACAATTTTACTTTGAACAAATTAGAGTGCTCAAAGCGGGCTCAAAATGCCGCTTGAATATTTCGTGCATGGAATAATAGAATATGATCTCGGTTCTATTTTGTTGGTTTTCAGAACTCCGAGGTAATGATTAATAGGGATAACTGGGGGCATTCGTATTGCGACGTTAGAGGTGAAATTCTTGGATCGTCGCAAGACGAACATCAGCGAAAGCATTTGCCAAAGGTGTTTTCATCAATCAAGAACGAAAGTTAGAGGTTCGAAGGCGATTAGATACCGCCCTAGTTCTAACCGTAAATATGTCATCTAGCGATCCGCCGACGTTACTACAATGGCTCGGCGGGCAGCTTCCGGGAAACCAAAGATTTTGGACTCCGGGGGGAGTATGGTTGCAAAGCTGAAACTTAAAGGAATTGACGGAAGGGCACCACCAGGAGTGGAGCCTGCGGCTTAATTTGACTCAACACGGGAAATCTCACCAGGCCCGGACACCGGAAGGATTGACAGATTAACAGCTCTTTCTTGATTCGGTGGGTGGTGGTGCATGGCCGTTCTTAGTTGGTGGAGCGATTTGTCTGGTTAATTCCGGTAACGAACGAGACTCTAGCCTGCTAAATAGGCGTCGTCATTTAGGTGTGCGCGGCTTCAGGGTCGCGCAACTCACTGGCGGCGTATTAAAATTCTTCTTAGAGGGACCGGCGGCTTCGAGCCGCACGAGATTGAGCAATAACAGGTCTGTGATGCCCTTAGATGTCCTGGGCCGCACGCGCGCTACACTGAAGGAATCAACATGTTCTCCCTGGCCTAGAGGCCCGGGCAACCCGTTGAAACTCCTTCGTGCTGGGGATTGGGGTTTGCAATTATCCCCCATAAACGAGGAATTCCTAGTAAGCGCGAGTCATAAGCTCGCGTTGATTACGTCCCTGCCCTTTGTACACACCGCCCGTCGCTACTACCGATTGAATGATTTAGTGAGGTCTTCGGACCGACACGCGGTGGCTTCGCGGCCGTCGGCGTTGCTGGGAAGTTGACCAAACTTGATCATTTAGAGGAAGTAAAAGTCGTAACAAGGTTTCCGTAGGGGAACCTGCGGAAGGATCATTAACGTGTAACGGTCGCGTGCGCGAGCGTTGTCGCCGACACGCTTCGCTCACAGCCGACTGTTGACGATGATAACTTCAATCACGTGTCAATCACTGATTATTTTCGCGCTCGCGATGTGCTCTCTGTGCTCCGTTGTCGCGTTTGCCGCGCGCGCGCTGACATCTCCCGCCGCATGTGGGGGGTGTCCGGCACGACGTCTCCGGCACGACGCTTCGGCGGGCGCGGTTCGCATGTACGCGACGCGCGTGCGTCTCGCGACGCGCTCATGTCGAGTGCGAAGCGAGTCGAGATCACGACGTACGCGCAATGCGTGCGTCACATAATATTTTGTTACACACAGAGATCGTTCACGTATTTTCTAAATATAAAAACTATTACCCTGAACGGTGGATCACTTGGCTCGCGGGTCGATGAAGAACGCAGTTAACTGCGCGTCATAGTGTGAACTGCAGGACACATTTGAACATCGACATTTCGAACGCACATTGCGGTCCGTGGAGAAATATCCAGGACCACTCCTGTCTGAGGGCCGGCTGCATAAAAGAATACGACGACGCCGTCGCTGTATGCTGACAACACTGTTTGCGCGCCTAAAAAACGTGTAAAACGAGTGACGGTCTTCGGGCCGGGCTCGGGTAAACCCCGCCGGTTTTCCGGGGCCCGCTCGATCCGTTCGAAAATGTAAAATAAGCCGCAACGCGTGGTGCTGTTCGCGTGCAACGCCGTCTCCGCCTCACGCCCGACGTGGGTCACGGAGACGGGCGCGGTACCGGGGCGCGCTCGTTCGCTGTCACACGCGGATATCTCGTGATTAATTTTAATTAATCTATGCAGAGCTCTCTATGTGAACGGCGTGCGTGGCTGCGCCTTCGGTTCGCGTCCCGTGCGCTGCACGTGTTATTTCGGCCCGACGTGAGCGTGCAAACGAGTAGGCGGACTCGACGTCCGAAGGGCGCTTCGATCGCGGTACGTGCGCGGGTCGACGATACGTCGTTGAGACTTATTGGCGGCGCGCGCACGACGGTGTCGCTGCGCTGACGGATATCGTGTCTGCCTCATACTTTTTATCGTTGGCCTCAGATCAGGGAGGATCACCCGCCGAATTTAAGCATATTAGTAAGCGGAGGAAAAGAAACTAACCAGGATTCCCTCAGTAGCGGCGAGCGAACAGGGATAAGCCCAGCGCCGAATCCCGCGGTCGTCACGGTCGCGGGACATGTGGTGTTAGGGAGGTTCCGCTTTCTCGCGGTCGCCGCTCCCGTCCAAGTTCGTCTTGAACGGGGCCGTTTTCCCATAGAGGGTGCCAGGCCCGTAGCGACGGAGCGAGTCCGCGAGAGGGACTCTCCTCAGAGTCGGGTTGCTTGAGAGTGCAGCCCTAAGTGGGTGGTAAACTCCATCTAAGGCTAAATATAACCGCGAGACCGATAGCGAACAAGTACCGTGAGGGAAAGTTGAAAAGAACTTTGAAGAGAGAGTTCAAGAGTACGTGAAACCGTTCAGGGGTAAACCTGCGAAACTCGAATGAACGAACGGAGAGATTCATCGTCACTCCGGGGCGTACGGCGGCGTGCCGCGATGTGCGCGAGACTCGTGCTCGCGTTCACCGGTCGCCGCCGTTGACGCACCCGGACGGCGTGCACTTCTCTCTTAGTACACATTATGCATCGCGACCCGTTCGTCTGTTCGGCCTAAGCGTTGTCCGGGAGCCGGGCGGCTGCGCGTTCACGCGCACAGCCGTCCGACCGTGACGATCGCCGGCCGGCGGCGGACGGTACTTGTCATGAAACGCGCACGCGTCTCCATCCGGGGACGCGTCCGGCCCGACGCGAGCGAGAGTCGTCGTCGACATCCTGCCCTTGTGCGGATGCTGACGCGACGCCGCTGTCGTCGCAGCCGTGTAGTCTCGGACTGTGCGCGTATCAGTCGGCGATGTTACTGTTTCGGGCACTCGCAGGACCCGTCTTGAAACACGGACCAAGGAGTCTAGCATGTGTGCGAGTCATTGAGTTATGAATTCAAACAGACAAAACTGAAAGGCGCAACGAAAGTGAAGGCGCGCGCTTGTCGCGCGCTCAGGGAGGATGGAGCGTCGGTCGTCAAAAATCGATCTCTCGCACTCCCGAGGCGTCTCGTTTCCAATCAGCGAATGCGGGCGCGCTCTGAGCACAGATGCTGGGACCCGAAAGATGGTGAACTATGCCTGGTCAGGTCGAAGTCAGGGGAAACCCTGATGGAGGACCGTAGCGATTCTGACGTGCAAATCGATCGTCGGAACTGGGTATAGGGGCGAAAGACTAATCGAACCATCTAGTAGCTGGTTCCGTCCGAAGTTTCCCTCAGGATAGCTGGCGTCGACTCGTAACAGTCTCATCCGGTAAAGCGAATGATTAGAGGCATTGGGGCCGAAACGACCTCAACCTATTCTCAAACTTTAAATGGGTGAGAACTCCGGCTTACTCGAACGATGAAGCCGGAGATCTGATGACGGTGCCAAGTGGGCCAATTTTGGTAAGCAGAACTGGCGCTGTGGGATGAACCAAACGTAGTGTTAAGGCGCCTAAAAAACGCTCATGGGACACCATGAAAGGCGTTGGTCGCTCATGACAGCAGGACGGTGGCCATGGAAGTCGGAATCCGCTAAGGAGTGTGCAACGACTCACCTGCCGAAGCGACCAGCCCTGAAAATGGATGGCGCTGAAGCGTTTTGCCTATACACTACCGTTACCGGCAATCGGCGCGTGCGTGTCAAAGCGCACGCGTATTATGCCGTAACGAGTAGGACGTGCGCGGCGGAGTGCGCAGAAGGGTCTGGGCGTGAGCCCGCCTGGAGCCTCCGTCGGTGCAGATCTTGGTGGTAGTAGCAAATACTCCAGCGAGGCCCTGGAGGACTGACGTGGAGAAGGGTTTCGCGTGAACAGTAGTTGCTCGCGAGTCAGTCGATCCTAAGCTCAAGGAGAGATCTTATGTCGATGCGGCGTGTTTATATATATTTTGTGTATATGATAAATAACGCCCTTTGAGCGAAAGGGAATCCGGTTCCTATTCCGGAACCCGGCAGCGGAACCGTTTCAATAATCGTTCTCTCGTTTCTCAAGCGAGTGTTCGACGGGGTAACCCAAAGTGGCCTGAAGACGCCGCCGAGTGGTCCGGGAAGAGTTTTCTTTTCTGCCTGAGCGTTCGAGTTCCATGGAATCCTATAGAAGGGAGATATGGTTCGGAACGCGAAGAGCACCGCATTTGCGGCGGTGTCCGGATACTCTCTGCGGACCTTGAAAATTCAGGTGAGGGATGTACGTGGAGATGTCGCGCCGGCTCGTACCCATATCCGCAGCAGGTCTCCAAGGTGAAGAGCCTCTAGTCGATAGAATAATGTAGGTAAGGGAAGTCGGCAAATTGGATCCGTAACTTCGGAATAAGGATTGGCTCTGAGGACCGGGGCGTGTCGGGTTTGGACGGGAAGCGGATGCGGCCGGTGCCGGGCCTGGTCGATGCTCGCGCGTGTCTCCATCGCAAGGTGGTCTCGCGCGTCGTGCTGAATCCGGACCCGCGTTCCGGCCTTTCGCGGATCTTCCTAGCCGTAAGTCCGCGTCGGTTTCGTCTCGTGCGCGATCGGCGCGGTACTGTACGACCGCCGTTCAACGGTCAGCTCAGAACTGGCACGGACAAGGGGAATCCGACTGTCTAATTAAAACAAAGCATTGCGATGGCCCTCGCGGGTGTTGACGCAATGTGATTTCTGCCCAGTGCTCTGAATGTCAACGTGAAGAAATTCAAGCAAGCGCGGGTAAACGGCGGGAGTAACTATGACTCTCTTAAGGCCTTTGACACAGTGTCGCATGAGGCGCTTGTCAAGCTACTTGTAGAGAGAGGCCTACCCATGGCTTTCTGTGACTACGTTGCTCGCCTTTACCGAACAGCCCTCACTACGTTGGCGACTTCGGAGGGGACGAGTGACCCTGTGAAAGTGGGGAAGGGAGTTCGGCAGGGGGACCCGCTGTCTCCGATCTTGTTCAACATGGCGATGGACATTATACTGGCTTCCTTGCCTCCAGGGGTAGGGTACCGTCTAGGAACGGAGATCATCTCCGCCCTAGCGTACGCCGATGACCTCGTGCTAATCGCGAGCACAAAGGCGGGACTCCAGGAGTCCATCGATGTGGTGCACAGGGTTGGAATGATGATGGGCCTCCATCTGAACCGTTCGAAAAGCGCCGTGCTTTCGTTAGTGCCAGATGGACACAGTAAGAAGATCCATTACATCGCCGAAAACACCTTTAAGGTGGGCGCGAAGTGGATCAGGCAAGCCACTTGTGTGGAAAGATGGCGCTATCTCGGAGTCGACTTCACTCCGGCTGGATCAGTGATGTTAGAGCAAGACATAAAAAAGGCATTAAAGAACATAACAAAGGCCCCACTTAAGCCGCAACAGCGACTAGAAATCCTTAGAGGGCACCTGTTGCCCCGATTCCTACAAGATCTCATCGTACGTAGGTACGGTAGGTTGGGGGCGTCGGATTGGGGGGCTGCCGCAGCCGCCGCTAAATCCAAAAGGATTATTAACAAGATGCGGTGGGCAAAGAAGATGTTATCCAAGTTGTCAACGGTTTGCCCGAAAACAGGCCAAAGGTCTATCTCCCTGTACTGGAAAGAAAAACTGCATGGATCAGTAGACGGCTATGAATTACGGGAGTCGTCGCGGGTTAAGGGATCCACCCGCTGGATTCGTGCGAAATGCCACCAAATAACCGGCCGCGATTATGTGGACTTTGTTAAGTGCCACATAAATGCATTACCGTCCCGAATTAGAACCACTAGGGGACGCAGATCAGAGATTTCGGAGCCTGAGTCGAACTGCCGTGCAGGCTGCATGGTCAGGGAGACGACGGCTCATATAATACAAAAGTGTTTCAGAACACATGGCGGCCGGATAGAAAGACACAACAGGGTAGTGAAGATACTCGCCTCGGCGTTATCGGAGCAAGGGTGGACCGTTGAACTGGAGCCCCACGTCCAGACTGGTGATAAAGGACTTAGGAAGCCGGACATCATTTGCAAAAGGGATGGTGAGGGAGTTATCGTTGACGCACAGGTAGTCTCCGGCCAGCGCCCGCTCGATCAAGCCCATCGTGAGAAGCGTAATAAATATGCCGAACACGGTGACTTGATCGAGAGGGTACGCAGCCGTTTGGGACTGCACGGAGCAGCGAAGATCAGCGTTACCTCTTGCACCATATCCTGGCGCGGTGTATGGAGCAGAGCATCCTATATGGATCTTAAGAAACTGCTGCGGCTGAAGGAGTTGTTCTTCGATAGCGTTTCGATTGTTGCGTTGAGAGGGTCGTGTATGAATTGGACGCGGTTCAATCAGATGACCGAGAACCGCTTGAGCGATCGGCCAGAGTCAGGGCCCGGGCTCCTGCGGTAAGGGTTGACGCCGGACCCGCCGGTTCTTCCCGCCAGTTCCTACCCTGGGTTGCAAGACTCAGGAGACTGGTCCCCAGTAGAAACATCGAACCGGACCACGGCGAAATTTTCGCAACGTCAGTGGGGGGGGACAGTGGTGTCCTCGGGGATCCATAATGATTACAAGTAATCCTTTTGTGAAAACTTAATGATCAAAATGGATTGGTCACGAAACACCGACGAAGCGGGAGGAAAATAGCCAAATGCCTCGTCATCTAATTAGTGACGCGCATGAATGGATTAACGAGATTCCCGCTGTCCCTATCTACTTCGTCGTCGGCTCTCGCAGTGAGCGGACGTGTTTTGTGTTCTCTGCGTTAGTCGCCGCCCAAGTTCTCGTGTGTGATCGCTAGTAGCAGTTCGCCTAGCCAATCGCGTTGAGTGGGTGGAGCCTGTGTGCGACGTTAGCCAGTGACCGTGTAGTGGGAGGAGCTAAGGTGCGTACGTGACCGGAGTTAATCCTGATTGATTTACGACGGTCATTAGCTAATTACTTTGTTTACTTTATTTCTTTTGTGTTCATTTTTTGCAAGTCATTTTCTTTTGTGTGTGGATTTTATTATAGTAATTAGCTAACGACTTTGTTTATTTAATATTCTCTGTGTTTTATTATAACTTATTGACAATACATTATTTAGATAGCTTTTAGGAATTATTTTGTGTTAGGTATTAGGTAGGTACTTATTATTTAGTTAGTTAGTGTTAGGGAAGAGACAGGACTCGGTGTAGGTATAAGACTACTTTTCTTTTATTTCGTGAGTTGAACAGCAACAATGGACAATTCTGATCGCCTCCTTCGGGAGGCGGTTGAGGAGAAGCGGAAGGAGCTGGAGGAGCTGGAGGCGTTGGCGCTATTTACGCCGAGGAAGTCCTTGGCCAGGACGCCTCCAGGAGGATTCGGCAGCGTTGAGGAGCTCAGGCAGGGTGCGGAGAAGCGCCCGCTGCAGTCACCGGAGGAGGTACAGGAGGCTCTGAGAAGGAAGCTGGAGCCTAGTACGAGTGGTCTGAAGAGCAAAGAAGGGATGTCGATGACGGACCAGGACATTGAGGACCTTATTGAGCTGGCCAACACAGCGGGCAGCACTATTATGTCGGCCGCTACTGGGCCCACAAATAAACTAAACAAGGCGGACCTCGGCCTCATTGGCACCCAGGTGCAGCGGCTTACAGCGGTTGTGGCGACCCTGGCAGGGAGGCTTTTGAAGGCGAGGGAGACGGAAAGAGCCGTCCCCATTACAGTTGGCGTTACCCCCCCAGGGAACACATACGCGAGTATGTTGAGGACAGGTAGGATGGCGACCCAACCCAAGCCGCAGAAGATGGGTGCATCAATCGCGGTGTACCCCATGGAGAGCAGCGGTCTGAGCACTGCAGACGAAACAAAGGCTGCCTTAAAAGAGGCCATTAATCCCCACACAATGGGATTGCAGGTGGCGCGCCTACGCAAGGTAGGAAATGCAGGAGTTGTCCTCCAAACGCGCAGCAAGGAGGACTTAGAGAAAATAAAAAAGGCCATGCCCGCAACCTTGAAACTGCAGGAGACTGGACAAAGGACACCCTTGGTGGCAATCCTTAACATCCAGGGCCATGTCAAGGATGGAGAAGAACTCCTCGGAGCACTGCGTCAGCAGAACTTCTCCGAGGTTGACGCCAGGGAAGGCTTCCCAAGGGTGGCCTTCTATAAGAAAACCAAAGGAGGTTCGTGCACAACGGTAGTGCTAGCCTGCAGTGCGCAGTGGCGGGACAGACTGATGTCGAGGGAGAGAGTATATATTGATTGGGAGCGGTACCTGGTGCGTGACTTCCTTGACGTCACATGCTGTTCGAAATGCCAGTGGTACGGGCACTCCGCGAAGCACTGCAGGGCGGAGAAGGAGACCTGCAGCAGGTGCGGAGACGCTGGACATGGCCACAAGGAGTGTAAGGCGAAGAACGTGCGTTGCGCCACCTGCGTCAAAGCGGGAAAGCAGGGAGAGGACCACAAGACGGCGGCTTCTACATGCCCGGCCAGGATAGCGGCGCAGAAGAGGGCAGCCGAAAGAACCGATTATGGATATTAGGCATCGCAGCATAAACGTCGGGCAGATTAACCTCCAAGGAGCAGCAACGGCGACAGCGGAACTCCCGGAAATCGCCCAAAGGCTGGGTCTCGGTATTGTTCTTGTCCAGGAACAGTATGCGAGGGCCCAGCTGCAGGGGCTGCTACAGTGCGCGGAAGATTCGAAGGCAGGGATCTACGTCAACAGCACAAGGATAGCTGGAATGATCCTGCCTCATCTTTCCACGCCGCACTGCCTAGTGGCACACTTCCGGGGGGAAGGCGGAGATTTCTACATGGTGTCGGCGTACTTCCAGTACTGCGAGAGCATTGAAACCCACATTGAACACTTGGACCGCGTACTGGAAGCACTAAGAGGGAAACAAATAATCATTGGAGCCGATACCAACACGCACTCTCCGCTCTGGCACAGTCGCCGTGAGCAATTTGAGGGAAGAGGTGCAGAAGCAAGTCGAAGAAGATTGGCGATGGAGAGTTTCATCCTCTCAAAGGGGCTCCTCGTACATAATAAGGAGGGGGAACCGTACACTTTCAACACGGTCAACGGTTCCTCCAACATTGATGTGACGTTTACAACCAGAGGAGTCCCAATACTGCATTGGAAGGTGAGGGAAGACGAGAGCAGCAGCGACCACCAGCTGATTACGTTCTCCATCGCCATAGGAAACCCATCAGCCGCGCGGTACCAGGGAGAGCTGGAACCAGGAGAAGAACCGACGAGGTTCCGGGACCGAAGTGTGAACTGGGACCGGTTTTGTTCTACACTCTCGTGGCGAGTAGGCAGGCTTGACTGCCGAAAGCCAGCGCAGGAACTCTGCAAGCAGTTTGTCCAAACGCTCGATCGGACAGCCGGGGAGTGCTTAGGGTTCGCTAAGGGGAAGGACCAAACACGCGGTCACGAATGGTGGTCGAGGAAACTCGACAACCTTCGGCGGGAACATAACAGATTACGTCGGGAATGGCAACAGTCTCGGCGCGCGGGCGGACTGGCAGAAGATATCTGCAGGGCGCGCTTCCATCGTGCCCGCGCGGTCTACAGAAAGTCTATGCGCGAAGCGGAGACCAACCACTTCTCGCGGCTTGCTGACAGTGGGAATGACGATCCGTGGGGTATGGCGTATCGTGCCGCCACCGGTAGGGTGCGTCCACCTGCGAACGTCATTAATGGGTTTAAGCTTGCGCAGGGGTATGCTACCGATATTCGCAGCGCGTTGGGAGGGATACTGGCAGCAATGTGTCCGGACGACGACCTGGCAGCCGACTCTGACTACCACATGCAGGTGCGCCTGGCGGCAGCTTGTTTGCCCAGTGGTCACTCGGTGAGTCCCCCCACCAGAGAACAAATAGGCCGAATAATTCGGAATTTACCGGACAAGGCTCCGGGGATAGACGGTGTCACCGCTCGTATTGTTAAGGCAGCGTGGAAGGCGGCCGCGTGTGAGATGACACTTATGTATGTGAAGTGCATAAATGAGGGAGTATTCCCCGATGTATGGAAGGATGGCCGGTTAATAGTATTGCCAAAGGGTGATGGGAAGGCGACTGACCCAAAGGCGTATAGACCTATCACCCTCTTGCCAGTACTGGGTAAGGTGCTTGAGCAGTTGATATGTGAATGTACCCCGGGTCTGTACAGTCGCATGTCAACCCGTCAACATGGGTTTATGAAAGGGAGGTCGACGTTAACGGCTCTGAACTCGCTTCTCTATACAGTGAACGCCAGCACTCACAAGTATGTCCAGGCGGTAACGTTGGACATAGCAGGTGCATTCGATAATGCATGGTGGCCTATGGTCCTGCTTAAGTTTAAGCAGGGCGGCTGCCCACCGAACATATACAAGTGTCTCTGTTCGTACTTCGTCAATAGACGGGTCGGTATGTTTGCAGGGGGGGAGACGGTGTGGAAACCGTCAACCATGGGGTGTCCACAGGGCTCTGTGCTCGGCCCTACACTTTGGAATATTCTGTTGAATGACCTTTTGGAAATGGACGTACCAACAGGGGTCGAAATGGTAGCGTACGCGGACGACGTGACGCTACTTATACAAGCGGATTCTAGGGCTGCTATCGAGACCAAGGCCGGGGCGGTGCTCGAGAGAATCTCGACTTGGGGTCGCAGGAATCGGCTGAAGTTTTCACCGCTGAAAACTAAGTCGATTACCCTGAAGGGTTCGTTCGGGCGCCCTCCGGTTATTAGAATGTCAGGCGAACCTGTAGGAGCGGTGGACTCGGTGAAAATCTTGGGCGTTACAATTGATGGTAAGAGATCATTTGCCGAGCATGCCTTGGATATCGGAGAGCGAGCCGCGAGGTGCTTTGGTAAAATGGCACGGGTATCTTCAACATCATGGGGCATACAGTACAAGGCTCTTAAAGTCTTGTACAGGGGGACGTACGTAGCTACTCTCACGTACGCGGCGAGCGTCTGGTATCACAGGTCGTTCCTGTATGTGGTGTCTAGCCGGTTGCTTAGGACACAGCGAACGTCGTTGGTGCTGCTCACCAAGGCGTATCGCTCCACGAGTACGGCCGCACTGCCAGTGCTAGCAGGGGTGCTTCCAGCCGACCTGGAGGTGTACCGCGCGGGCAAGATAGAGGCGACCAGGGGCGATAAGGTAAAGCAGGAGCTCGCGATCTTGAAGAAAGACATCCACTCCGAGGTGGTCATCATGTGGCAGGAGCGTTGGGAACGTGAAGAGAGGGGTGGCGATCTCAAACGCTTCTTCCCATGTGTCGGGGACAGACTCCTGGCGACGTGGGTGCATCCCGACCACTACACGTCGCAACTGTTAACGGGGCATGGTATGTTCAACGGGAAGCTTAGGGACCTGGGGCTCAAAGGGGACGGCACCTGTCCATGTGGCGCGACGGAAGAGAACCGCGACCACGTGCTGTGGGAATGTAGTCTGTACGATCGGGCGAGAGGTGAACTGTTAGACCATCTAGAGAGGAAAAATCCGGGACCAGTGCATTACGGAGATCTTGTTTCTTCGGAGGTGAACTTCTCAAGGTTGGTTAGATTTGCCACAAGTTGGTACCGTGACCGGAGAGTGATGGAGGGGTAAACCAAGACGGTGTCGAAGACAGAGAAAGGAAGACTTCAGGAAGAGGAGAAGAACTGCAAGATGGGCTGCCCGACGACGAAGCCGTAGTTGTGGTCGGCCGCCCCCAGAAAGGGGGAGAGGGCCATCTAGGGACGAAAAAAAAAAATGAGAACTTGTAGGGAGTCAAGAAAATGTGCCGGACCTCAAATCCGGTACATCTCCCGCTGTTTCGGTCGGTACCTAGGTCTTGATGACCGAAAGGTCGGTAAGACCATGGGAAGGAGGTGGGTTATGTCCCTATCTACTTACTACTATCTACTTCGTCGCCGGCTCTCGTAGCGAGCGGACGTGTTTTGTGCTCTCTGCGTTAGTCGCCGCCCAAGTTTCTGTGATTCGTTGTGTTCTTGACCAATCGCGTTGTGTGGGTGGAGCTTGTGCGCGACGTCCGCCACTGTAAGCAGTGTGGGTGGAGCCACAGGTGCGTATTTTTATCAGTGATTTATGACACTAATTAGCTAATTACTTTGTTTACGCTATTTCTTTTGTTGAACCATTTTTTGCAGTAATTAGCTAATGACTTTGTTTATTTGATATTCTTTTGTGTTTTTATTATACTTTATTGACTTCATATTATTTAGATAGCTTATAAGAATTATTTAGTGTTAGGTATTAGGTAGTTATTTAGCCTTTAGTTAGTTAGTGTTAGGGAAGAGACAGGACTCAGTGTAGCTATAGGATTATTTTTGCCTTTTATTTTTTTCTTTCGTGTATTTTATTGTGCGTGCGTATTTGTCTGACGTGCAAGTATGGACGATTCCGAGCGCCTCCTTCGGGAGGCGGTTGAGGAGAAGCGGAAGGAGCTGGAGGAGCTTGAGGCGTTAGCGCTCTTCACGCCAAGGAAATCCTTGGCTAGGACACCTCCAGGAGGATTCAGCAGCGTGGCTGAGGTGAGCCAGGGTGCGGAGAAGCGCCCGCTACAGTCACCTGAGGAGCTGCAGGAGGCAATCCGACGCCGGTTGGAGCCGGTAGCTAGCAGCTCCAGGAGAGAATTACCGAGAGGAGAAAAGGAGAAGGAGGCGGAACCAAAATCAATGAGGGAGCAAGACATCGAGGAGCTTATTGAGCTGGCAAATACGGCCGGGAGCAACATAATGTCGGCGGCAACGGGCCCAACAAATAAGCTTAACAAGTCGGACCTGGGGCTAATTGGAACCCAGGTTCAGCGCCTCACGGCGGTGGTCGCCACTCTCGCGGGCAGATTGTTAAAAGCGTCGGAGCAATCCAAGGCCTTCCGCGGAGAAGCGGGGGCCCCGGTCGTAATGGAAAAGGAGACGTACGCGACCATGCTGCGAACAGGGAGGACAGCAACACAGCCAAAACCAGTGAGTATGGGTACCTCAATAGCGGTGTACCCATCGGAGGACAGCTCCATTAAAACAGCCGAGGAGACCAAGGCCGTTCTAAAAGAGGCAATTAACCCACATACCATGGGGCTGCAGGTGGCACGTCTGCGCAAAGTGGGGAATGCAGGAGTTGTCCTCCAGACAAGGAATAGAGAGGATATAGAGAAAATCAGAAAGGCCATGCCGGCGAACTTGAAGGTGCAGGAGACGGGCCAGAAGACGCCGCTTGTTGCAATTTTGAACGTGAGCGGCCATGTGAAGGACGGAGAAGACTTGCTGGGCGCGCTCCGCACCCAGAATTTCAACGATGTGGACCCCAAGGAAGGCTTTCCCAAGGTGGCCTTCTATAAGAAGACAAAGGGGGGCTCCTGCACCACTGTAGTGCTGGCATGCAGTGCTAAGTGGAGGGATCGTTTAATGTCCAGGGAGAGAGTCTACATCGACTGGGAACGATATTTAGTGAGGGACTTCCTGGACATCACCTGCTGTGCAAAATGCCAGTGGTATGGGCACTCCATGAAGCACTGCAAAGCAGAGAGGGAGACTTGCAGTAAGTGCGGTGACGTCGGGCATGGCCATAAGGAGTGCAAGTCGAAGAAGGAGAGGTGCGCCACCTGTGTCAAAGCAGGGAAGTTAGGCGACGACCACAGGACCGCAGCGCTTACTTGTCCGGCCAGAATAGCGGCGCAGAAGAGGGCAGCCGAACGAACCAACTATGGCTGCTAACCACAGATATGTGAACGTCGGGCAGATAAATCTCCAGGGAGCGGCAACGGCGACGGCGGAACTTCCGGAAATCGCCCACAGGCTGGGTCTCGATATCGTTCTTGTTCAAGAACAATATGGGAGGTCCCAGCTGCAGGGGCTGCTGCAGTGCACGGACGAAGGGAAGGCAGGTATCTACCTAAACAGCACCAGGATAGCGGGATTGATCCTGCCGGAACTTTCAACATCGCACTGTCTAGTAGCACACTTCCGGGGGGGCGGCGGCGACATCTACGTGGTATCGGCGTACTTCCAGTATAGCGAGAACATCGACATCCACATTCACCACTTGGACCGCGTACTGGAAGTCCTCCGGGGAAAACAAGTTGTCATCGGGGCCGATACCAATACTCACTCGCCGCTCTGGCACAGTCGCCGTGAGCAGTTCGAGGGAAGAGGCGCAGAGACATCCAGGAGGAGGACAGCGATGGAGAGCTTTATACTCTCGAGGGGGCTCCTCGTGCACAATAAGGCGGGGGAACCGGATACTTTTAAGACGATTAACGGTTCCTCCAACATCGACGTCACATTAACAACCAGAGGGGTCCCATTAACAGACTGGAAAGTCAGGGAAGAAGAGAGCACAAGCGACCACCAGCTCATAACGTTCTCCATCGCAAAGGACGACCCATCAGCCGCACGGCACCAGGGAGAGCTAGAGCCAGGGAGAGAGCCAACGAGGTACCGGGATCGAAGTGTGGACTGGGATCGGTTTTGTACAACACTCTCGTGGCGTGTAGGTAGGCTGGACTACCGAAAGCCAGCACAAGAACTGTGCAAGCAGTTCGTCTCGATGCTCGATCGTACAGCTGGGGAGTGTTTAGGTGTAGACAAGGGGAAAAATCGGGTGCGGGGTCATGAATGGTGGTCAAGAAAACTTGATCACCTTCGTAGGGAGCACAACCGGTTGCGTCGGGAATGGCAGCAGTCTCGGCGTGCGGGCGGACTGGCAGAAGAAATCTGCAAAGGACGCTTCCATCGAGCACGTACGATATATAGGAAGTCTATGCGGGAAGCGGAGACCAACCACTTCTCGAAATTAGCCAACAGTGGGAATGACGATCCGTGGGGCATGGCGTACCGGGCCGCTACCGGCAGGGTGCGCCCGCCCGCGAACGTCATTAATGGGTTGAAGCTTGCGCAAGGCTACGCTGTTGACATCCGCAGCGCTATGGGAGGGATACTGGCAGTGATGTGTCCGGACGACGACAGGGCGGCTGATTCCGACTATCATGTACAGGTGCGCCTGGCGGCAGCTTGCGTGCCCAGTGGTCGAACGGTGGGCCCTCCCACCAGGGAACAGATCGGCCAAATTATCCGGAGCCTACCGAACAAGGCGCCGGGTACAGATGGGATCACCGCTCGGATAGTAAAAGCAGCGTGGAAGGTGGCCGCGAGCGAGATGACTGTAATGTACGGTAAGTGTATAGAAGAGGGCGTGTTTCCCGATGTATGGAAGGAAGGCCGGTTGATAGTACTGCCAAAGGGTGATGGGAAGGCGACTGACCCAAAGGCGTATAGACCCATCACCCTCTTGCCAGTACTGGGTAAGGTGCTTGAGCAGTTGATATGCGAATGTACTCCGGGTCTGTACAGTCGCATGTCAACCCGTCAACATGGGTTTATGAAAGGGAGGTCCACGATAACGGCACTGAACGCTATTCAATTAACAGTGAACACCAGCACACACAAGTACGTACACGCGATCACGTTGGATATATCTGGGGCTTTCGACAACGCATGGTGGCCAATGGTACTGCTTAAGTACAAGCAGGGAGGCTGCCCACCCAACATCTACCGTTGTCTGAGTTCCTACTTCGTCAACCGACGAGTAGGTATGTTCGTTGGAGCCGATGCAGTGTGGAAAACCTCTACTATGGGGTGTCCACAGGGCTCAGTGCTCGGCCCGACTTTATGGAACGTGTTGTTGAACGACCTTTTGGAAACGAGCATGCCAACAGGGGTGGGAATGGTAGCGTATGCGGATGACGTGACGCTCCTCATAGAGGCGAACTCCAGAGCGGATATCGAGGCCAATGCCCGGGCGGCGCTTGAGAAAATCACAGACTGGGGGGTCAGAAACCGGCTGAGTTTTTCTCCCAGGAAAACAAAGTCTATAACTTTAAAGGGAACTCTCAGGCGACCTCCGGTCATCAGAATGAACGGGCAATCTGTCACAGCGGTCGATAATGTAAAAATACTGGGCATCACAATTGATGGTAAGGGATCATTTGCAGAGCACGCCTTGGATATCGGGGAGCGAGCCGCGAAGTGTTTCGGCAAAATGGCTAGGGTATCTTCAACCTCTTGGGGCATACGATACAAGGCACTTAAGCTCTTGTATAGAGGGACATTCGTAGCAACCTTGACTTACGCGGCAAGCACCTGGTATCACAGGGCATTTTTGCATGTGGTGTCGAGTCGGTTGCTCAGGACTCAACGAACGTCGTTGGTGCTGCTCACCAAGGCGTACCGCTCCACGAGCACGGCCGCACTGCCAGTTTTAGCAGGGGTACTTCCGGCAGACCTGGAAGTTTATCGTGCGGGCAAGATCGAGGCGACCAGGGGCGATAGGGTTAAAAAGGAGCTCGCGTCATTAAAGAAGGACATCCACTCCGAAGTGGTGAACATGTGGCAGGAGCGCTGGGAACGCGAGGAGAGAGGTGGCGAACTCAGACGCTTCTTCCCATGTGTCGGGGAAAGACTCCTGGCGTCGTGGGTGCATCCCGACCATTACACGTCGCAGCTGTTGACGGGACATGGGCAGTTCAACAGCAAGCTTAGGGACCTGGGGCTAAAAGGGGACGGCACATGTCCATGTGGCGCGACGGACGAGAACCGCGACCACGTGCTGTGGGATTGCAGCTTGTACGAGGAAGCAAGAGGCGAAATGCTGGACCATCTAACGAGGACAAGACCAGGACCAGTTTATTACGGAGACTTGGTATCCTCTGAGGAGAATTTCTCCAGGCTGATGAGATATGCCGCAAGTTGGTACCGTGTCAGGAGAGTGATGGAGGGGTAAACCAAGACGGTGACGAAGACAGAGAAAGGAAGACCAAGAGAAGAAGAGGAGATTAGGAAGAAGGAGAGCCCGGCGACGAAGAAGCCGTATCTGTGGTCGGCCGCCCCCAGAAAGGGGGAGAGGGCCATCTAGGGACGCATATTAAAAAAGAGAACTTGTAGGGAGTCAAGAAAATGTGCCGGACCTCAAATCCGGTACATCTCCCGCTGTTTCGGTCGGTACCTAGGTCTTGATGACCGAAAGGTCGGTAAGACCATGGGAAGGAGGTGGGTTATGTCCCTATCTACTATCTAGCGAAACCACAGCCAAGGGAACGGGCTTGGGAGAATCAGCGGGGAAAGAAGACCCTGTTGAGCTTGACTCTAGTCTGGCATTGTAAGGAGACATGAGAGGTGTAGCATAAGTGGGAGATCGTTCGCGGTCGTCGCTGAAAAACCACTACTTTCATTGTTTCATTACTTACTCGGTTGGGCGGAAGCGGTGCGCGGTCGATAATATCGGCGGGCGTACGGTGTTTCGTTCCAAGCGTGCAGAGTGGCGACGTGGCGGCAACGCTCGTCGCCGTACAACTCCCGCGTGATCCGGTTCGAGGACACTGCCAGGCGGGGAGTTTGACTGGGGCGGTACATCTGTCAAAGAATAACGCAGGTGTCCTAAGGCCAGCTCAGCGAGGACAGAAACCTCGCGTGGAGCAAAAGGGCAAAAGCTGGCTTGATCCAGATGTTCAGTACGCATAGGGACTGCGAAAGCACGGCCTATCGATCCTTTAGTATAAAGAGTTTTTAGCAAGAGGTGCCAGAAAAGTTACCACAGGGATAACTGGCTTGTGGCGGCCAAGCGTTCATAGCGACGTTGCTTTTTGATCTTTCGATGTCGGCTCTTCCTATCATTGCGAAGCAAAATTCGCCAAGCGTTGGATTGTTCACCCATCAAAAGGGAACGTGAGCTGGGTTTAGACCGTCGTGAGACAGGTTAGTTTTACCCTCCTGATGGCGTGTCGTTGCGATAGTAATACTGCTCAGTACGAGAGGAACCGCAGTTTCGGACATTTGGTTCATGCACTCGGCCGAGCGGCCGGTGGTGCGAAGCTACCATCCGCGGGATTATGCCTGAACGCCTCTAAGGCCGAAGCCAGCCTAGCCGAATCCGGCAAGGATATACTCACTGTGGAGCCCCGAGTGTCGGGAGGCTCTAAACAATGTGACTTTACTAGTCGCGTTTTATTCGTAAGACGCGACGTCGAAGCCCATTTGGAACGCGACGAACGGTGCGAGCGGTATTAACACGTGCACCACGGCGTCGAAGTTTCGAATTTACCTCAGTTCGATGTCGGGGCTCGGAATAGTCTGTAGACGACTTACGTTCCTGGCGGGGTGTTGTGCTCGGTAGAGCAGCGTCGTGCTGCGATCTGTTGAGACTCAGCCCTACGCCAGGTGATTCGTCCGAGGACGCATCGTCGCCGAGAAGCAGAGTTGTGTGTGTGTGTGTGTGTGTGTGTGTGCAAACAAACAACAGGCCAACATATAATATTATAATAACATAATAATATAAATAATATTATCATGATATTTCGTCGTGACGGACGCGTCACGCGATTTCTCATGATTATAAAATTTTACAATATATTATTATTTATTATAGTTGAAAGACGTGGTTGATGTTGTACACGGCGACTACTCTAATGATAACGAGTACGATCATTTTCAGGTTATTATGTCGAGTCGAGTGTTGTGATAAGTGTACATCGCCGTCGGCGGCGGCGGCTCCGGTGGTGTTGGGCGCGCTGCGCAAATTCCAAAAGCGAGTACGATCGGCCCCAATAGCGGGTACGGTCGATTCCTCAATAGCGAGTACCGCCTAGCGCGAGGAGCGCGGCGCTCCCTGCCGGTCTCCCCGGACGGATATCTCACTTGCTTGTTTTCTCCAATAACGAGTACCGCCGAGCGCGAGGAGCGCGGCGCTCCCTGCCGGTCTCCATCTTTTCTCTTGTTCCTTGTACACCAGAACATTATAGTTTTTGACCAATATTCGTGTCCCCTAATAATTGCATGTTCTGTCCGTTTTTTTTTTTAAATTAAATAAAATAAATTATTAATTATTAATTTATCATAAAAATACCTACGAGAAAAAGTGTAGGTGATAAAATTATCTATAAAAAATGTACCGATACTTTTTTTCCTACGAGCCACCGTTTCTGAGATAATAACTATTCAAAAACTTATAAAAACGCGCTAAGTACACTACTACCTCATAGGTGGCGTGGAAACTAACTTTTTGAATCTAACACTAAGTATTGATACATTTTTAATGGATAATTTTACGATCTACAATTTTTGTCCGAGATACTTTTATGATAAAACTTACCTACCGTTTTGCTGAAAATCGCGAAAAACGAATGTGATTAAGTAAGTAAGTAAGTACGTAAGTAAGTAAGTAAGCAACTAAGTAAGTAAGTAAATAGGTAAGTAAGTAAGTAAGTAAGAAAGAATTACGTTTAAAGATATTTATTTCTCATTAAAAACATAATATTGTCACTAACATGAGAACATAAAAATATGATGTAATAATTTATCCGCCGTTCTTTAGATGTTCAGTACATACATGTTACACATTATAGTACTTATTCTTCTTCACAAAATTTAAGATTACACACTTTTACAGGGCACTGTCACATAACAAACAATTTCAGACATGTGTTTTATAAAAACTTTGAAACAATATAGTCTGATAGGTCACGTTTAAATGTTTTTAGTGACCTAATCTTTTTGAGAGATGAAGGTAGACTATTAAAAAGTTGTGCGCCCTCGTAAATAAACATACGCTTGCCGTAATTTGTTCTTGTCTTAGGTAGTATCAAGTAGCTGGCTCGTCTCGTGCTGCGTTTAGACGCATGTTTAGTTTGGGTGAGTAAGATTGATGTATGATAAGAATTTTGATTTGATTTGAAATATATTTTTTTTTGGAGGTTTTTTATTTGGTTTCGGAGGGAAAATGAAATGTACGTGTCGCGCGTTTATTACTGAACATTATCGTACTCGTTATTAATAAAGTTAAAAAAAAAAAAAAAAAAAAAAAAAAAAAAAAAAAAAAAAAAAAAAAAAAAAAAAAAAAAAAGCGATTTTTTCTTCGAAGCCGCAATGCATATTCAATATTATGTTATTAATAAATAGTAAAATCAAATCAAAATCACTTTATTCACATATCAGAGAGTTTACACGTTCATATCGTTCGCGTGCACCACACATACGGCAGTCGGCGTCGAGAGTCGAGTCCGTAGCGAACGGTTCGCGACGCCGAATTCAACGCCGCTCAAGTTTTTTCTTGTAAAAAGAGTGAAAAACGCACGCGACAAAAATACAAAAACGCACAACACGGTGGTGTTGTTTTATTATTCTCGTCGTCGTCATCGTCATTCATATTTTATTTAATATATATTTATATTTGAGTAAGTTTGTGAATGCGCGCGATGATAACGACGATGATATAATAACAATACGGTTGTTGGTACTCTCGGGGCAGAGCTGGTGTGTCTGTGTCTGTGTTTGTGTCGCGCGTTGTTTTATATGTTCTTTTTTTACAATATAAAAAATGAGACAGACTCACCGCGCTGTGTCGATCGAGCGTTTTCGAGTTTCCCTATGCGGATGATATTTGATTTGGTGATTTGAAAGGTTTTTTGTGATTTCGTTTCTCATAATTCCTCTCTTCACTCTCTCTATAGTATCATACGCTGCGGCGATCCTCGTCACGTTGAAAGCGATCGTGTAAATTTTTTGCGCGCACCAAGACGCCGACTGGGCTTCGACGGTTTCCCTCTGTTAAGATTTTTAACGTGAGGGCCCGCAAGCCGGAACGCGTCGCGCATTTCACGCGTGCGAGACGTTCACGCTCCTCTCAAGCACCGGGCGTCGATCCGATTTGTGATCACGACGTGTACCGATATTAATACGTTGATACCGCTTCTATTGCGTGTCATCATTTTTATTATTACCCGAAGGGACTCTCGTTACTGAACTTTCATAACATACAATCGGCCCATCGCCGATTTATGATTCGTTCAACGCGCACCGTATGCCTTTGAGATATATAGTGTACAGTGCGCGAACGGATATCTCACGATATGTTCAAGATGTCATAGTCGCGACGCCCTAAGGGGAGATCGCGACGCATGACGCGCTGAGCGCGACAACAATCGTTGTTTGCAGCAGCTCCCTGGTTGATCCTGCCAGTAGTTATATGCTTGTCTCAAAGATTAAGCCATGCATGTCTCAGTGCAAGCCGTATTAAGGCGATACCGCGAATGGCTCAATATATCAGTTTTGGTTCCTTAGATCTTACTCAGTTACTTGGATAACTGTGGTAATTCTAGAGCTAATACATGCAATCAGAGCTCTGACCAGTGATGGGATGAGTGCTTTTATTAGATCAAAACCAATCGACGGAGGGCCTCGCGTCCGAAGTCGTTAATTTTGATGAATCTGGATAACTTTTGCCGATCGCATGGTCCAGTACCGGCGACGCATCTTTCAAATGTCTGCCTTATCAACTTTCGATGGTAGTTTCTGCGACTACCATGGTTGTCACGGGTAACGGGGAATCAGGGTTCGATTCCGGAGAGGGAGCCTGAGAAACGGCTACCACATCCAAGGAAGGCAGCAGGCGCGCAAATTACCCACTCCCGGCACGGGGAGGTAGTGACGAAAAATAACGATACGGGACTCTTACGAGGCCTCGTAATCGGAATGAGTACACTTTAAATATTTTAACGAGGAACAATTGGAGGGCAAGTCTGGTGCCAGCAGCCGCGGTAATTCCAGCTCCAATAGCGTATACTAAAATTGTTGCGGTTAAAAAGCTCGTAGTTGCATTTGTGCGCCGCGCTGTCGGTGCATCGCATCCGCGGTGATACTGACACGTCTGCGGAGCATATCGTCGGTGAGCCGGCGGTAAAACGCCGGTTCAATATCAAAATCCTATCGCGGTGCTCTTCAGTGAGTGTCGAGATGGGCCGACAATTTTACTTTGAACAAATTAGAGTGCTCAAAGCGGGCTCAAAATGCCGCTTGAATATTTCGTGCATGGAATAATAGAATATGATCTCGGTTCTATTTTGTTGGTTTTCAGAACTCCGAGGTAATGATTAATAGGGATAACTGGGGGCATTCGTATTGCGACGTTAGAGGTGAAATTCTTGGATCGTCGCAAGACGAACATCAGCGAAAGCATTTGCCAAAGGTGTTTTCATCAATCAAGAACGAAAGTTAGAGGTTCGAAGGCGATTAGATACCGCCCTAGTTCTAACCGTAAATATGTCATCTAGCGATCCGCCGACGTTACTACAATGGCTCGGCGGGCAGCTTCCGGGAAACCAAAGATTTTGGACTCCGGGGGGAGTATGGTTGCAAAGCTGAAACTTAAAGGAATTGACGGAAGGGCACCACCAGGAGTGGAGCCTGCGGCTTAATTTGACTCAACACGGGAAATCTCACCAGGCCCGGACACCGGAAGGATTGACAGATTAACAGCTCTTTCTTGATTCGGTGGGTGGTGGTGCATGGCCGTTCTTAGTTGGTGGAGCGATTTGTCTGGTTAATTCCGGTAACGAACGAGACTCTAGCCTGCTAAATAGGCGTCGTCATTTAGGTGTGCGCGGCTTCAGGGTCGCGCAACTCACTGGCGGCGTATTAAAATTCTTCTTAGAGGGACCGGCGGCTTCGAGCCGCACGAGATTGAGCAATAACAGGTCTGTGATGCCCTTAGATGTCCTGGGCCGCACGCGCGCTACACTGAAGGAATCAACATGTTCTCCCTGGCCTAGAGGCCCGGGCAACCCGTTGAAACTCCTTCGTGCTGGGGATTGGGGTTTGCAATTATCCCCCATAAACGAGGAATTCCTAGTAAGCGCGAGTCATAAGCTCGCGTTGATTACGTCCCTGCCCTTTGTACACACCGCCCGTCGCTACTACCGATTGAATGATTTAGTGAGGTCTTCGGACCGACACGCGGTGGCTTCGCGGCCGTCGGCGTTGCTGGGAAGTTGACCAAACTTGATCATTTAGAGGAAGTAAAAGTCGTAACAAGGTTTCCGTAGGGGAACCTGCGGAAGGATCATTAACGTGTAACGGTCGCGTGCGCGAGCGTTGTCGCCGACACGCTTCGCTCACAGCCGACTGTTGACGATGATAACTTCAATCACGTGTCAATCACTGATTATTTTCGCGCTCGCGATGTGCTCTCTGTGCTCCGTTGTCGCGTTTGCCGCGCGCGCGCTGACATCTCCCGCCGCATGTGGGGGGTGTCCGGCACGACGTCTCCGGCACGACGCTTCGGCGGGCGCGGTTCGCATGTACGCGACGCGCGTGCGTCTCGCGACGCGCTCATGTCGAGTGCGAAGCGAGTCGAGATCACGACGTACGCGCAATGCGTGCGTCACATAATATTTTGTTACACACAGAGATCGTTCACGTATTTTCTAAATATAAAAACTATTACCCTGAACGGTGGATCACTTGGCTCGCGGGTCGATGAAGAACGCAGTTAACTGCGCGTCATAGTGTGAACTGCAGGACACATTTGAACATCGACATTTCAAACGCACATTGCGGTCCGTGGAGAAATATCCAGGACCACTCCTGTCTGAGGGCCGGCTGCATAAAAGAATACGACGACGCCGTCGCTGTATGCTGACAACACTGTTTGCGCGCCTAAAAAACGTGTAAAACGAGTGACGGTCTTCGGGCCGGGCTCGGGTAAACCCCGCCGGTTTTCCGGGGCCCGCTCGATCCGTTCGAAAATGTAAAATAAGCCGCAACGCGTGGTGCTGTTCGCGTGCAACGCCGTCTCCGCCTCACGCCCGACGTGGGTCACGGAGACGGGCGCGGTACCGGGGCGCGCTCGTTCGCTGTCACACGCGGATATCTCGTGATTAATTTTAATTAATCTATGCAGAGCTCTCTATGTGAACGGCGTGCGTGGCTGCGCCTTCGGTTCGCGTCCCGTGCGCTGCACGTGTTATTTCGGCCCGACGTGAGCGTGCAAACGAGTAGGCGGACTCGACGTCCGAAGGGCGCTTCGATCGCGGTACGTGCGCGGGTCGACGATACGTCGTTGAGACTTATTGGCGGCGCGCGCACGACGGTGTCGCTGCGCTGACGGATATCGTGTCTGCCTCATACTTTTTATCGTTGGCCTCAGATCAGGGAGGATCACCCGCCGAATTTAAGCATATTAGTAAGCGGAGGAAAAGAAACTAACCAGGATTCCCTCAGTAGCGGCGAGCGAACAGGGATAAGCCCAGCGCCGAATCCCGCGGTCGTCACGGTCGCGGGACATGTGGTGTTAGGGAGGTTCCGCTTTCTCGCGGTCGCCGCTCCCGTCCAAGTTCGTCTTGAACGGGGCCGTTTTCCCATAGAGGGTGCCAGGCCCGTAGCGACGGAGCGAGTCCGCGAGAGGGACTCTCCTCAGAGTCGGGTTGCTTGAGAGTGCAGCCCTAAGTGGGTGGTAAACTCCATCTAAGGCTAAATATAACCGCGAGACCGATAGCGAACAAGTACCGTGAGGGAAAGTTGAAAAGAACTTTGAAGAGAGAGTTCAAGAGTACGTGAAACCGTTCAGGGGTAAACCTGCGAAACTCGAATGAACGAACGGAGAGATTCATCGTCACTCCGGGGCGTACGGCGGCGTGCCGCGATGTGCGCGAGACTCGTGCTCGCGTTCACCGGTCGCCGCCGTTGACGCACCCGGACGGCGTGCACTTCTCTCTTAGTACACATTATGCATCGCGACCCGTTCGTCTGTTCGGCCTAAGCGTTGTCCGGGAGCCGGGCGGCTGCGCGTTCACGCGCACAGCCGTCCGACCGTGACGATCGCCGGCCGGCGGCGGACGGTACTTGTCATGAAACGCGCACGCGTCTCCATCCGGGGACGCGTCCGGCCCGACGCGAGCGAGAGTCGTCGTCGACATCCTGCCCTTGTGCGGATGCTGACGCGACGCCGCTGTCGTCGCAGCCGTGTAGTCTCGGACTGTGCGCGTATCAGTCGGCGATGTTACTGTTTCGGGCACTCGCAGGACCCGTCTTGAAACACGGACCAAGGAGTCTAGCATGTGTGCGAGTCATTGAGTTATGAATTCAAACAGACAAAACTGAAAGGCGCAACGAAAGTGAAGGCGCGCGCTTGTCGCGCGCTCAGGGAGGATGGAGCGTCGGTCGTCAAAAATCGATCTCTCGCACTCCCGAGGCGTCTCGTTTCCAATCAGCGAATGCGGGCGCGCTCTGAGCACAGATGCTGGGACCCGAAAGATGGTGAACTATGCCTGGTCAGGTCGAAGTCAGGGGAAACCCTGATGGAGGACCGTAGCGATTCTGACGTGCAAATCGATCGTCGGAACTGGGTATAGGGGCGAAAGACTAATCGAACCATCTAGTAGCTGGTTCCGTCCGAAGTTTCCCTCAGGATAGCTGGCGTCGACTCGTAACAGTCTCATCCGGTAAAGCGAATGATTAGAGGCATTGGGGCCGAAACGACCTCAACCTATTCTCAAACTTTAAATGGGTGAGAACTCCGGCTTACTCGAACGATGAAGCCGGAGATCTGATGACGGTGCCAAGTGGGCCAATTTTGGTAAGCAGAACTGGCGCTGTGGGATGAACCAAACGTAGTGTTAAGGCGCCTAAAAAACGCTCATGGGACACCATGAAAGGCGTTGGTCGCTCATGACAGCAGGACGGTGGCCATGGAAGTCGGAATCCGCTAAGGAGTGTGCAACGACTCACCTGCCGAAGCGACCAGCCCTGAAAATGGATGGCGCTGAAGCGTTTTGCCTATACACTACCGTTACCGGCAATCGGCGCGTGCGTGTCAAAGCGCACGCGTATTATGCCGTAACGAGTAGGACGTGCGCGGCGGAGTGCGCAGAAGGGTCTGGGCGTGAGCCCGCCTGGAGCCTCCGTCGGTGCAGATCTTGGTGGTAGTAGCAAATACTCCAGCGAGGCCCTGGAGGACTGACGTGGAGAAGGGTTTCGCGTGAACAGTAGTTGCTCGCGAGTCAGTCGATCCTAAGCTCAAGGAGAGATCTTATGTCGATGCGGCGTGTTTATATATATTTTGTGTATATGATAAATAACGCCCTTTGAGCGAAAGGGAATCCGGTTCCTATTCCGGAACCCGGCAGCGGAACCGTTTCAATAATCGTTCTCTCGTTTCTCAAGCGAGTGTTCGACGGGGTAACCCAAAGTGGCCTGAAGACGCCGCCGAGTGGTCCGGGAAGAGTTTTCTTTTCTGCCTGAGCGTTCGAGTTCCATGGAATCCTATAGAAGGGAGATATGGTTCGGAACGCGAAGAGCACCGCATTTGCGGCGGTGTCCGGATACTCTCTGCGGACCTTGAAAATTCAGGTGAGGGATGTACGTGGAGATGTCGCGCCGGCTCGTACCCATATCCGCAGCAGGTCTCCAAGGTGAAGAGCCTCTAGTCGATAGAATAATGTAGGTAAGGGAAGTCGGCAAATTGGATCCGTAACTTCGGAATAAGGATTGGCTCTGAGGACCGGGGCGTGTCGGGTTTGGACGGGAAGCGGATGCGGCCGGTGCCGGGCCTGGTCGATGCTCGCGCGTGTCTCCATCGCAAGGTGGTCTCGCGCGTCGTGCTGAATCCGGACCCGCGTTCCGGCCTTTCGCGGATCTTCCTAGCCGTAAGTCCGCGTCGGTTTCGTCTCGTGCGCGATCGGCGCGGTACTGTACGACCGCCGTTCAACGGTCAGCTCAGAACTGGCACGGACAAGGGGAATCCGACTGTCTAATTAAAACAAAGCATTGCGATGGCCCTCGCGGGTGTTGACGCAATGTGATTTCTGCCCAGTGCTCTGAATGTCAACG
>NC_066298.1:11650000-11655000 GCF_905404315.1 Leptidea sinapis
CGCGAAAAACGAATGTGATTAAGTAAGTAAGTAAGTACGTAAGTAAGTAAGTAAGCAACTAAGTAAGTAAGTAAATAGGTAAGTAAGTAAGTAAGTAAGAAAGAATTACGTTTAAAGATATTTATTTCTCATTAAAAACATAATATTGTCACTTACATGAGAACATAAAAATATGATGTAATAATTTATCCGCCGTTCTTTAGATGTTCAGTACATACATGTTACACATTATAGTACTTATTCTTCTTCACAAAATTTAAGATTACACACTTTTACAGGGCACTGTCACATAACAAACAATTTCAGACATGTGTTTTATAAAAACTTTGAAACAATATAGTCTGATAGGTCACGTTTAAATGTTTTTAGTGACCTAATCTTTTTGAGAGATGAAGGTAGACTATTAAAAAGTTGTGCGCCCTCGTAAATAAACATACGCTTGCCGTAATTTGTTCTTGTCTTAGGTAGTATCAAGTAGCTGGCTCGTCTCGTGCTGCGTTTAGACGCATGTTTAGTTTGGGTGAGTAAGATTGATGTATGATAAGAATTTTGATTTGATTTGAAATATATTTTTTTTTGGAGGTTTTTTATTTGGTTTCGGAGGGAAAATGAAATGTACGTGTCGCGCGTTTATTACTGAACATTATCGTACTCGTTATTAATAAAGTTAAAAAAAAAAAAAAAAAAAAAAAAAAAAAAAAAAAAAAAAAGCGATTTTTTCTTCGAAGCCGCAATGCATATTCAATATTATGTTATTAATAAATAGTAAAATCAGTTCATATCGTTCGCGTGCACCACACATACGGCAGTCGGCGTCGAGAGTCGAGTCCGTAGCGAACGGTTCGCGACGCCGAATTCAACGCCGCTCAAGTTTTTTCTTGTAAAAAGAGTGAAAAACGCACGCGACAAAAATACAAAAACGCACAACACGGTGGTGTTGTTTTATTATTCTCGTCGTCGTCATCGTCATTCATATTTTATTTAATATATATTTATATTTGAGTAAGTTTGTGAATGCGCGCGATGATAACGACGATGATATAATAACAATACGGTTGTTGGTACTCTCGGGGCAGAGCTGGTGTGTCTGTGTCTGTGTTTGTGTCGCGCGTTGTTTTATATGTTCTTTTTTTACAATATAAAAAATGAGACAGACTCACCGCGCTGTGTCGATCGAGCGTTTTCGAGTTTCCCTATGCGGATGATATTTGATTTGGTGATTTGAAAGGTTTTTTGTGATTTCGTTTCTCATAATTCCTCTCTTCACTCTCTCTATAGTATCATACGCTGCGGCGATCCTCGTCACGTTGAAAGCGATCGTGTAAATTTTTTGCGCGCACCAAGACGCCGACTGGGCTTCGACGGTTTCCCTCTGTTAAGATTTTTAACGTGAGGGCCCGCAAGCCGGAACGCGTCGCGCATTTCACGCGTGCGAGACGTTCACGCTCCTCTCAAGCACCGGGCGTCGATCCGATTTGTGATCACGACGTGTACCGATATTAATACGTTGATACCGCTTCTATTGCGTGTCATCATTTTTATTATTACCCGAAGGGACTCTCGTTACTGAACTTTCATAACATACAATCGGCCCATCGCCGATTTATGATTCGTTCAACGCGCACCGTATGCCTTTGAGATATATAGTGTACAGTGCGCGAACGGATATCTCACGATATGTTCAAGATGTCATAGTCGCGACGCCCTAAGGGGAGATCGCGACGCATGACGCGCTGAGCGCGACAACAATCGTTGTTTGCAGCAGCTCCCTGGTTGATCCTGCCAGTAGTTATATGCTTGTCTCAAAGATTAAGCCATGCATGTCTCAGTGCAAGCCGTATTAAGGCGATACCGCGAATGGCTCAATATATCAGTTTTGGTTCCTTAGATCTTACTCAGTTACTTGGATAACTGTGGTAATTCTAGAGCTAATACATGCAATCAGAGCTCTGACCAGTGATGGGATGAGTGCTTTTATTAGATCAAAACCAATCGACGGAGGGCCTCGCGTCCGAAGTCGTTAATTTTGATGAATCTGGATAACTTTTGCCGATCGCATGGTCCAGTACCGGCGACGCATCTTTCAAATGTCTGCCTTATCAACTTTCGATGGTAGTTTCTGCGACTACCATGGTTGTCACGGGTAACGGGGAATTAGGGTTCGATTCCGGAGAGGGAGCCTGAGAAACGGCTACCACATCCAAGGAAGGCAGCAGGCGCGCAAATTACCCACTCCCGGCACGGGGAGGTAGTGACGAAAAATAACGATACGGGACTCTTACGAGGCCTCGTAATCGGAATGAGTACACTTTAAATATTTTAACGAGGAACAATTGGAGGGCAAGTCTGGTGCCAGCAGCCGCGGTAATTCCAGCTCCAATAGCGTATACTAAAATTGTTGCGGTTAAAAAGCTCGTAGTTGCATTTGTGCGCCGCGCTGTCGGTGCATCGCATCCGCGGTGATACTGACACGTCTGCGGAGCATATCGTCGGTGAGCCGGCGGTAAAACGCCGGTTCAATATCAAAATCCTATCGCGGTGCTCTTCAGTGAGTGTCGAGATGGGCCGACAATTTTACTTTGAACAAATTAGAGTGCTCAAAGCGGGCTCAAAATGCCGCTTGAATATTTCGTGCATGGAATAATAGAATATGATCTCGGTTCTATTTTGTTGGTTTTCAGAACTCCGAGGTAATGATTAATAGGGATAACTGGGGGCATTCGTATTGCGACGTTAGAGGTGAAATTCTTGGATCGTCGCAAGACGAACATCAGCGAAAGCATTTGCCAAAGGTGTTTTCATCAATCAAGAACGAAAGTTAGAGGTTCGAAGGCGATTAGATACCGCCCTAGTTCTAACCGTAAATATGTCATCTAGCGATCCGCCGACGTTACTACAATGGCTCGGCGGGCAGCTTCCGGGAAACCAAAGATTTTGGACTCCGGGGGGAGTATGGTTGCAAAGCTGAAACTTAAAGGAATTGACGGAAGGGCACCACCAGGAGTGGAGCCTGCGGCTAAATTTGACTCAACACGGGAAATCTCACCAGGCCCGGACACCGGAAGGATTGACAGATTAACAGCTCTTTCTTGATTCGGTGGGTGGTGGTGCATGGCCGTTCTTAGTTGGTGGAGCGATTTGTCTGGTTAATTCCGGTAACGAACGAGACTCTAGCCTGCTAAATAGGCGTCGTCATTTAGGTGTGCGCGGCTTCAGGGTCGCGCAACTCACTGGCGGCGTATTAAAATTCTTCTTAGAGGGACCGGCGGCTTCGAGCCGCACGAGATTGAGCAATAACAGGTCTGTGATGCCCTTAGATGTCCTGGGCCGCACGCGCGCTACACTGAAGGAATCAACATGTTCTCCCTGGCCTAGAGGCCCGGGCAACCCGTTGAAACTCCTTCGTGCTGGGGATTGGGGTTTGCAATTATCCCCCATAAACGAGGAATTCCTAGTAAGCGCGAGTCATAAGCTCGCGTTGATTACGTCCCTGCCCTTTGTACACACCGCCCGTCGCTACTACCGATTGAATGATTTAGTGAGGTCTTCGGACCGACACGCGGTGGCTTCGCGGCCGTCGGCGTTGCTGGGAAGTTGACCAAACTTGATCATTTAGAGGAAGTAAAAGTCGTAACAAGGTTTCCGTAGGGGAACCTGCGGAAGGATCATTAACGTGTAACGGTCGCGTGCGCGAGCGTTGTCGCCGACACGCTTCGCTCACAGCCGACTGTTGACGATGATAACTTCAATCACGTGTCAATCACTGATTATTTTCGCGCTCGCGATGTGCTCTCTGTGCTCCGTTGTCGCGTTTGCCGCGCGCGCGCTGACATCTCCCGCCGCATGTGGGGGGTGTCCGGCACGACGTCTCCGGCACGACGCTTCGGCGGGCGCGGGTCGCATGTACGCGACGCGCGTGCGTCTCGCGACGCGCTCATGTCGAGTGCGAAGCGAGTCGAGATCACGACGTACGCGCAATGCGTGCGTCACATAATATTTTGTTACACACAGAGATCGTTCACGTATTTTCTAAATATAAAAACTATTACCCTGAACGGTGGATCACTTGGCTCGCGGGTCGATGAAGAACGCAGTTAACTGCGCGTCATAGTGTGAACTGCAGGACACATTTGAACATCGACATTTCGAACGCACATTGCGGTCCGTGGAGAAATATCCAGGACCACTCCTGTCTGAGGGCCGGCTGCATAAAAGAATACGACGACGCCCTCGCTGTATGCTGACAACACTGTTTGCGCGCCTAAAAAACGTGTAAAACGAGTGACGGTCTTCGGGCCGGGCTCGGGTAAACCCCGCCGGTTTTCCGGGGCCCGCTCGATCCGTTCGAAAATGTAAAATAAGCCGCAACGCGTGGTGCTGTTCGCGTGCAACGCCGTCTCCGCCTCACGCCCGACGTGGGTCACGGAGACGGGCGCGGTACCGGGGCGCGCTCGTTCGCTGTCACACGCGGATATCTCGTGATTAATTTTAATTAATCTATGCAGAGCTCTCTATGTGAACGGCGTGCGTGGCTGCGCCTTCGGTTCGCGTCCCGTGCGCTGCACGTGTTATTTCGGCCCGACGTGAGCGTGCAAACGAGTAGGCGGACTCGACGTCCGAAGGGCGCTTCGATCGCGGTACGTGCGCGGGTCGACGATACGTCGTTGAGACTTATTGGCGGCGCGCGCACGACGGTGTCGCTGCGCTGACGGATATCGTGTCTGCCTCATACTTTTTATCGTTGGCCTCAGATCAGGGAGGATCACCCGCCGAATTTAAGCATATTAGTAAGCGGAGGAAAAGAAACTAACCAGGATTCCCTCAGTAGCGGCGAGCGAACAGGGATAAGCCCAGCGCCGAATCCCGCGGTCGTCACGGTCGCGGGACATGTGGTGTTAGGGAGGTTCCGCTTTCTCGCGGTCGCCGCTCCCGTCCAAGTTCGTCTTGAACGGGGCCGTTTTCCCATAGAGGGTGCCAGGCCCGTAGCGACGGAGCGAGTC
>NC_066298.1:11657500-11665000 GCF_905404315.1 Leptidea sinapis
ATGCTCCCGGAGCAGGGCCCTAACGGGCTGGAGAGTCCGAGTTGCTCCACTGGGGGTGTACGGCCCGTTCATGGGTTTGCTGGCAAAATACTGTGGACGGGGGATCATAGACTGAGTCTCTTTGAGGCGATGACGTGCGTGCACTACCCTTTGCAATGGGGAAGAGCTAATGCGCTGCGCGTAAAGTGCAGTTGCATTAGTGAAGCCCAACTCCTACCCACGACCTGCACGCGGTGCCGCCGCTCTTAACTAACGTTGGATAGAAATATCCATTTTGGGGGGAGGGGGAACGCCAAAACATCCTTTCAGCCATCAACTGCCAGAGTGCTGAACCTCGCCGCGTTCCCTGGCTTTCAAGCGAGGAGCATGCTCTACTGCTAGGTCAACAGGCTTGCCTGGAGGCTGGGCGGGGAGCGTGCATTATCACCTGTACGATCCACACCACATAGCGGGTGATGCATTGGGGGTGAGCCCCCAATGAGCTCCGATGGGGTGCCCGTTTACGGGTGCTCAAGTACAGCGGCCCTTCGGGAGGAGCCTAGCGAAAGCCGCGTACGAATCGGCTGTGAAGGGTTAGCAGCCCCCACGGCCGACAATCTAAGAGAAAGCTTTGTCAAATTATGTGGGCCGTACCACGGCAGTGGATTTGACCTCTGACCTCCCGCAGGAGTCAGAGAGCATCTCGATTATAAACCCGGACGCTGAATCTGGTCGATCGCCGAGCGGTGGTCATCTCCAGTTCACGTGTCCGATTTGTACACGACCATTCAATACTGCTATCGGGCTGGGCGTCCATAAACGAAGGGCCCACCCGGTGCATTCGAACGCCGAAGCCGCCCCTACAGATAGGGTAAAGAGGAGGTGGAGCGATGAAGAGTTGACGATGTTGGCGCGTACTGAAGCGGGATTAATTGTGGAGACCGGGAAGTGCACCAATATTACCCTGGCGGCTCGTCTCTCAGGTTCCGGAAGGACTGTGGAGGCGATTAAGGGCCAAAGGCGCTCCGCTGCGTACAAAAGCAAAGTGCTCGAGTACGTAGAGGAGATGCGGATTGCGGCCACCGTCAGGGAGGTGGAGCTGTCCCGCGAAGCAACGACGCCCGTGGAAGACCAGCCGACAACCGACTCTAGAGTGCAAACCACTGACCTTGATGACCCCTTCGCCGAACTGACTTCGAATAGGCCAGACGCGTCGGAACTGCTTGCCAAACTACTCTGCGAGAGGGAGGCGGCACGGAAGATGCGGATGAGCCTGGAGTCACGAGGTAGGGGGCGGCGGAAGAAAACCCACAAGTCCGGAAACGCCACCGGCTTGAAGATGACTTCGCGAAAGCGGAGGCGCGAAGAGTACGCTAAGATTCAGGAGATATTCAAAAAATCACGAAGACGTGCTGCAGCTGAGGTAATAGATGGCGCAACCAGGGGCGTGAAGCACTCTCTTGGGGATATGGTGTCATATTGGCAGCCTATACTTGAGGCAGTGTCGACCGCTGCTGGGCCCACACCGGAAGCTCTGAAGGCCTTACGGCTGAAAGAGCGGCACGGAGGCACGCGCGACTATTCCCAGCTCTGGGCCCCATTTTCTGCTCAAGAGATCAGAAAGGCCCGTATCGATCTTCGAACTGCGCCAGGTCCTGACGGCATTACGCCTGACGACTGGCGTAGTATACCCCTGCAATCCAAGGCGGACCTCTTCAACGAATGGATGAGGATAGGCGAAATCCCAGAACTACTGCGACAAAGCAGAACTATCTTCGTGCCAAAGAAAGAGGAGCCTGCGGGCCCCGGCGACTACCGGCCAATTTCGATTGCGTCGATACCGCTGAGGCATATGCATAGTCTCTTGGCTCGGAGAATTTTGAATTGTTGCCCCCCGGACTATCGTCAGCGAGGATTCGTCCACGCCGACGGCTGCCTAGAGAACACAGCGGTGTTGGATACGGTTCTGGGGGATAGCAGGAGCAAGTTGCGGGAATGTCATGTGGCTGTGCTAGACTTCTCCAAGGCCTTTGACACAGTGTCGCATGAGGCGCTTGTCAAGCTACTTGTAGAGAGAGGCCTACCCATGGCTTTCTGTGACTACGTTGCTCGCCTTTACCGAACAGCCCTCACTACGTTGGCGACTTCGGAGGGGACGAGTGACCCTGTGAAAGTGGGGAAGGGAGTTCGGCAGGGGGACCCGCTGTCTCCGATCCTGTTCAACATGGCGATGGACATTATACTGGCTTCCTTGCCTCCAGGGGTAGGGTACCGTCTAGGAACGGAGATCATCTCCGCCCTAGCGTACGCCGATGACCTCGTGCTAATCGCGAGCACAAACCACAGCCAAGGGAACGGGCTTGGGAGAATCAGCGGGGAAAGAAGACCCTGTTGAGCTTGACTCTAGTCTGGCATTGTAAGGAGACATGAGAGGTGTAGCATAAGTGGGAGATCGTTCGCGGTCGTCGCTGAAAAACCACTACTTTCATTGTTTCATTACTTACTCGGTTGGGCGGAAGCGGTGCGCGGTCGATAATATCGGCGGGCGTACGGTGTTTCGTTCCAAGCGTGCAGAGTGGCGACGTGGCGGCAACGCTCGTCGCCGTACAACTCCCGCGTGATCCGGTTCGAGGACACTGCCAGGCGGGGAGTTTGACTGGGGCGGTACATCTGTCAAAGAATAACGCAGGTGTCCTAAGGCCAGCTCAGCGAGGACAGAAACCTCGCGTGGAGCAAAAGGGCAAAAGCTGGCTTGATCCAGATGTTCAGTACGCATAGGGACTGCGAAAGCACGGCCTATCGATCCTTTAGTATAAAGAGTTTTTAGCAAGAGGTGCCAGAAAAGTTACCACAGGGATAACTGGCTTGTGGCGGCCAAGCGTTCATAGCGACGTTGCTTTTTGATCCTTCGATGTCGGCTCTTCCTATCATTGCGAAGCAAAATTCGCCAAGCGTTGGATTGTTCACCCATCAAAAGGGAACGTGAGCTGGGTTTAGACCGTCGTGAGACAGGTTAGTTTTACCCTCCTGATGGCGTGTCGTTGCGATAGTAATACTGCTCAGTACGAGAGGAACCGCAGTTTCGGACATTTGGTTCATGCACTCGGCCGAGCGGCCGGTGGTGCGAAGCTACCATCCGCGGGATTATGCCTGAACGCCTCTAAGGCCGAAGCCAGCCTAGCCGAATCCGGCAAGGATATACTCACTGTGGAGCCCCGAGTGTCGGGAGGCTCTAAACAATGTGACTTTACTAGTCGCGTTTTATTCGTAAGACGCGACGTCGAAGCCCATTTGGAACGCGACGAACGGTGCGAGCGGTATTAACACGTGCACCACGGCGTCGAAGTTTCGAATTTACCTCAGTTCGATGTCGGGGCTCGGAATAGTCTGTAGACGACTTACGTTCCTGGCGGGGTGTTGTGCTCGGTAGAGCAGCGTCGTGCTGCGATCTGTTGAGACTCAGCCCTACGCCAGGTGATTCGTCCGAGGACGCATCGTCGCCGAGAAGCAGAGTTGTGTGTGTGTGTGTGTGTGTGTGCAAACAAACAACAGGCCAACATATAATATTATAATAACATAATAATATAAATAATATTATCATGATATTTCGTCGTGACGGACGCGTCACGCGATTTCTCATGATTATAAAATTTTACAATATATTATTATTTATTATAGTTGAAAGACGTGGTTGATGTTGTACACGGCGACTACTCTAATGATAACGAGTACGATCATTTTCAGGTTATTATGTCGAGTCGAGTGTTGTGATAAGTGTACATCGCCGTCGGCGGCGGCGGCTCCGGTGGTGTTGGGCGCGCTGCGCAAATTCCAAAAGCGAGTACGATCGGCCCCAATAGCGGGTACGGTCGATTCCTCAATAGCGAGTACCGCCTAGCGCGAGGAGCGCGGCGCTCCCTGCCGGTCTCCCCGGACGGATATCTCACTTACTTGTTTTCTCCAATAACGAGTACCGCCGAGCGCGAGGAGCGCGGCGCTCCCTGCCGGTCTCCATCTTTTCTCTTGTTCCTTGTACACCAGAACATTATAGTTTTTGACCAATATTCGTGTCCCCTAATAATTGCATGTTCTGTCCGTTTTTTTTTTTAAATTAAATAAAATAAATTATTAATTATTAATTTATCATAAAAATACCTACGAGAAAAAGTGTAGGTGATAAAATTATCTATAAAAAATGTACCGATACTTTTTTTCCTACGAGCCACCGTTTCTGAGATAATAACTATTCAAAAACTTATAAAAACGCGCTAAGTACACAACTACCTCATAGGTGGCGTGGAAACTAACTTTTTGAATCTAACACTAAGTATTGATACATTTTTAATGGATAATTTTACGATCTACAATTTTTGTCCGAGATACTTTTATGATAAAACTTACCTACCGTTTTGCTGAAAATCGCGAAAAACGAATGTGATTAAGTAAGTAAGTAAGTACGTAAGTAAGTAAGTAAGCAACTAAGTAAGTAAGTAAATAGGTAAGTAAGTAAGTAAGTAAGAAAGAATTACGTTTAAAGATATTTATTTCTCATTAAAAACATAATATTGTCACTTACATGAGAACATAAAAATATGATGTAATAATTTATCCGCCGTTCTTTAGATGTTCAGTACATACATGTTACACATTATAGTACTTATTCTTCTTCACAAAATTTAAGATTACACACTTTTACAGGGCACTGTCACATAACAAACAATTTCAGACATGTGTTTTATAAAAACTTTGAAACAATATAGTCTGATAGGTCACGTTTAAATGTTTTTAGTGACCTAATCTTTTTGAGAGATGAAGGTAGACTATTAAAAAGTTGTGCGCCCTCGTAAATAAACATACGCTTGCCGTAATTTGTTCTTGTCTTAGGTAGTATCAAGTAGCTGGCTCGTCTCGTGCTGCGTTTAGACGCATGTTTAGTTTGGGTGAGTAAGATTGATGTATGATAAGAATTTTGATTTGATTTGAAATATATTTTTTTTTGGAGGTTTTTTATTTGGTTTCGGAGGGAAAATGAAATGTACGTGTCGCGCGTTTATTACTGAACATTATCGTACTCGTTATTAATAAAGTTAAAAAAAAAAAAAAAAAAAAAAAAAAAAGCGATTTTTTCTTCGAAGCCGCAATGCATATTCAATATTATGTTATTAATAAATAGTAAAATCAAATCAAAATCACTTTATTCACATATCAGAGAGTTTACACGTTCATATCGTTCGCGTGCACCACACATACGGCAGTCGGCGTCGAGAGTCGAGTCCGTAGCGAACGGTTCGCGACGCCGAATTCAACGCCGCTCAAGTTTTTTCTTGTAAAAAGAGTGAAAAACGCACGCGACAAAAATACAAAAACGCACAACACGGTGGTGTTGTTTTATTATTCTCGTCGTCGTCATCGTCATTCATATTTTATTTAATATATATTTATATTTGAGTAAGTTTGTGAATGCGCGCGATGATAACGACGATGATATAATAACAATACGGTTGTTGGTACTCTCGGGGCAGAGCTGGTGTGTCTGTGTCTGTGTTTGTGTCGCGCGTTGTTTTATATGTTCTTTTTTTACAATATAAAAAATGAGACAGACTCACCGCGCTGTGTCGATCGAGCGTTTTCGAGTTTCCCTATGCGGATGATATTTGATTTGGTGATTTGAAAGGTTTTTTGTGATTTCGTTTCTCATAATTCCTCTCTTCACTCTCTCTATAGTATCATACGCTGCGGCGATCCTCGTCACGTTGAAAGCGATCGTGTAAATTTTTTGCGCGCACCAAGACGCCGACTGGGCTTCGACGGTTTCCCTCTGTTAAGATTTTTAACGTGAGGGCCCGCAATCCGGAACGCGTCGCGCATTTCACGCGTGCGAGACGTTCACGCTCCTCTCAAGCACCGGGCGTCGATCCGATTTGTGATCACGACGTGTACCGATATTAATACGTTGATACCGCTTCTATTGCGTGTCATCATTTTTATTATTACCCGAAGGGACTCTCGTTACTGAACTTTCATAACATACAATCGGCCCATCGCCGATTTATGATTCGTTCAACGCGCACCGTATGCCTTTGAGATATATAGTGTACAGTGCGCGAACGGATATCTCACGATATGTTCAAGATGTCATAGTCGCGACGCCCTAAGGGGAGATCGCGACGCATGACGCGCTGAGCGCGACAACAATCGTTGTTTGCAGCAGCTCCCTGGTTGATCCTGCCAGTAGTTATATGCTTGTCTCAAAGATTAAGCCATGCATGTCTCAGTGCAAGCCGTATTAAGGCGATACCGCGAATGGCTCAATATATCAGTTTTGGTTCCTTAGATCTTACTCAGTTACTTGGATAACTGTGGTAATTCTAGAGCTAATACATGCAATCAGAGCTCTGACCAGTGATGGGATGAGTGCTTTTATTAGATCAAAACCAATCGACGGAGGGCCTCGCGTCCGAAGTCGTTAATTTTGATGAATCTGGATAACTTTTGCCGATCGCATGGTCCAGTACCGGCGACGCATCTTTCAAATGTCTGCCTTATCAACTTTCGATGGTAGTTTCTGCGACTACCATGGTTGTCACGGGTAACGGGGAATCAGGGTTCGATTCCGGAGAGGGAGCCTGAGAAACGGCTACCACATCCAAGGAAGGCAGCAGGCGCGCAAATTACCCACTCCCGGCACGGGGAGGTAGTGACGAAAAATAACGATACGGGACTCTTACGAGGCCTCGTAATCGGAATGAGTACACTTTAAATATTTTAACGAGGAACAATTGGAGGGCAAGTCTGGTGCCAGCAGCCGCGGTAATTCCAGCTCCAATAGCGTATACTAAAATTGTTGCGGTTAAAAAGCTCGTAGTTGCATTTGTGCGCCGCGCTGTCGGTGCATCGCATCCGCGGTGATACTGACACGTCTGCGGAGCATATCGTCGGTGAGCCGGCGGTAAAACGCCGGTTCAATATCAAAATCCTATCGCGGTGCTCTTCAGTGAGTGTCGAGATGGGCCGACAATTTTACTTTGAACAAATTAGAGTGCTCAAAGCGGGCTCAAAATGCCGCTTGAATATTTCGTGCATGGAATAATAGAATATGATCTCGGTTCTATTTTGTTGGTTTTCAGAACTCCGAGGTAATGATTAATAGGGATAACTGGGGGCATTCGTATTGCGACGTTAGAGGTGAAATTCTTGGATCGTCGCAAGACGAACATCAGCGAAAGCATTTGCCAAAGGTGTTTTCATCAATCAAGAACGAAAGTTAGAGGTTCGAAGGCGATTAGATACCGCCCTAGTTCTAACCGTAAATATGTCATCTAGCGATCCGCCGACGTTACTACAATGGCTCGGCGGGCAGCTTCCGGGAAACCAAAGATTTTGGACTCCGGGGGGAGTATGGTTGCAAAGCTGAAACTTAAAGGAATTGACGGAAGGGCACCACCAGGAGTGGAGCCTGCGGCTTAATTTGACTCAACACGGGAAATCTCACCAGGCCCGGACACCGGAAGGATTGACAGA
>NC_066298.1:11667500-11695783 GCF_905404315.1 Leptidea sinapis
TATTCTCAAACTTTAAATGGGTGAGATCTCCGGCTTACTCGAACGATGAAGCCGGAGATCTGATGACGGTGCCAAGTGGGCCAATTTTGGTAAGCAGAACTGGCGCTGTGGGATGAACCAAACGTAGTGTTAAGGCGCCTAAAAAACGCTCATGGGACACCATGAAAGGCGTTGGTCGCTCATGACAGCAGGACGGTGGCCATGGAAGTCGGAATCCGCTAAGGAGTGTGCAACGACTCACCTGCCGAAGCGACCAGCCCTGAAAATGGATGGCGCTGAAGCGTTTTGCCTATACACTACCGTTACCGGCAATCGGCGCGTGCGTGTCAAAGCGCACGCGTATTATGCCGTAACGAGTAGGACGTGCGCGGCGGAGTGCGCAGAAGGGTCTGGGCGTGAGCCCGCCTGGAGCCTCCGTCGGTGCAGATCTTGGTGGTAGTAGCAAATACTCCAGCGAGGCCCTGGAGGACTGACGTGGAGAAGGGTTTCGCGTGAACAGTAGTTGCTCGCGAGTCAGTCGATCCTAAGCTCAAGGAGAGATCTTATGTCGATGCGGCGTGTTTATATATATTTTGTGTATATGATAAATAACGCCCTTTGAGCGAAAGGGAATCCGGTTCCTATTCCGGAACCCGGCAGCGGAACCGTTTCAATAATCGTTCTCTCGTTTCTCAAGCGAGTGTTCGACGGGGTAACCCAAAGTGGCCTGAAGACGCCGCCGAGTGGTCCGGGAAGAGTTTTCTTTTCTGCCTGAGCGTTCGAGTTCCATGGAATCCTATAGAAGGGAGATATGGTTCGGAACGCGAAGAGCACCGCATTTGCGGCGGTGTCCGGATACTCTCTGCGGACCTTGAAAATTCAGGTGAGGGATGTACGTGGAGATGTCGCGCCGGCTCGTACCCATATCCGCAGCAGGTCTCCAAGGTGAAGAGCCTCTAGTCGATAGAATAATGTAGGTAAGGGAAGTCGGCAAATTGGATCCGTAACTTCGGAATAAGGATTGGCTCTGAGGACCGGGGCGTGTCGGGTTTGGACGGGAAGCGGATGCGGCCGGTGCCGGGCCTGGTCGATGCTCGCGCGTGTCTCCATCGCAAGGTGGTCTCGCGCGTCGTGCTGAATCCGGACCCGCGTTCCGGCCTTTCGCGGATCTTCCTAGCCGTAAGTCCGCGTCGGTTTCGTCTCGTGCGCGATCGGCGCGGTACTGTACGACCGCCGTTCAACGGTCAGCTCAGAACTGGCACGGACAAGGGGAATCCGACTGTCTAATTAAAACAAAGCATTGCGATGGCCCTCGCGGGTGTTGACGCAATGTGATTTCTGCCCAGTGCTCTGAATGTCAACGTGAAGAAATTCAAGCAAGCGCGGGTAAACGGCGGGAGTAACTATGACTCTCTTAAGGTAGCCAAATGCCTCGTCATCTAATTAGTGACGCGCATGAATGGATTAACGAGATTCCCGCTGTCCCTATCTACTGGCCTTCCGCGGAGAAGCGGGGGCCCCGGTCGTAATGGAAAAGGAGACGTACGCGACCATGCTGCGAACAGGGAGGACAGCAACACAGCCAAAACCAGTGAGTATGGGTACCTCAATAGCGGTGTACCCATCGGAGGACAGCTCCATTAAAACAGCCGAGGAGACCAAGGCCGTTCTAAAAGAGGCAATTAACCCACATACCATGGGGCTGCAGGTGGCACGTCTGCGCAAAGTGGGGAATGCAGGAGTTGTCCTCCAGACAAGGAATAGAGAGGATATAGAGAAAATCAGAAAGGCCATGCCGGCGAACTTGAAGGTGCAGGAGACGGGCCAGAAGACGCCGCTTGTTGCAATTTTGAACGTGAGCGGCCATGTGAAGGACGGAGAAGACTTGCTGGGCGCGCTCCGAACCCAGAATTTCAACGATGTGGACACCAAGGAAGGCTTTCCCAAGGTGGCCTTCTATAAGAAGACAAAGGGGGGCTCCTGCACCACTGTAGTGCTGGCATGCAGTGCTAAGTGGAGGGATCGTTTAATGTCCAGGGAGAGAGTCTACATCGACTGGGAACGATATTTAGTGAGGGACTTCCTGGACATCACCTGCTGTGCAAAATGCCAGTGGTATGGGCACTCCATGAAGCACTGCAAAGCAGAGAGGGAGACTTGCAGTAAGTGCGGTGACGTCGGGCATGGCCATAAGGAGTGCAAGTCGAAGAAGGAGAGGTGCGCCACCTGTGTCAAAGCAGGGAAGTTAGGCGACGACCACAGGACCGCAGCGCTTACTTGTCCGGCCAGAATAGCGGCGCAGAAGAGGGCAGCCGAACGAACCAACTATGGCTGCTAACCACAGATATGTGAACGTCGGGCAGATAAATCTCCAGGGAGCGGCAACGGCGACGGCGGAACTTCCGGAAATCGCCCACAGGCTGGGTCTCGATATCGTTCTTGTTCAAGAACAATATGGGAGGTCCCAGCTGCAGGGGCTGCTGCAGTGCACGGACGAAGGGAAGGCAGGTATCTACCTAAACAGCACCAGGATAGCGGGATTGATCCTGCCGGAACTTTCAACATCGCACTGTCTAGTAGCACACTTCCGGGGGGGCGGCGGCGACATCTACGTGGTATCGGCGTACTTCCAGTATAGCGAGAACATCGACATCCACATTCACCACTTGGACCGCGTACTGGAAGTCCTCCGGGGAAAACAAGTTGTCATCGGGGCCGATACCAATACTCACTCGCCGCTCTGGCACAGTCGCCGTGAGCAGTTCGAGGGAAGAGGCGCAGAGACATCCAGGAGGAGGACAGCGATGGAGAGCTTTATACTCTCGAGGGGGCTCCTCGTGCACAATAAGGCGGGGGAACCGGATACTTTTAAGACGATTAACGGTTCCTCCAACATCGACGTCACATTAACAACCAGAGGGGTCCCATTAACAGCTGGGGAGTGTTTAGGTGTAGACAAGGGGAAAAATCGGGTGCGGGGTCATGAATGGTGGTCAAGAAAACTTGATCACCTTCGTAGGGAGCACAACCGGTTGCGTCGGGAATGGCAGCAGTCTCGGCGTGCGGGCGGACTGGCAGAAGAAATCTGCAAAGGACGCTTCCATCGAGCACGTACGATATATAGGAAGTCTATGCGGGAAGCGGAGACCAACCACTTCTCGAAATTAGCCGACAGTGGGAATGACGATCCGTGGGGCATGGCGTACCGGGCCGCTACCGGCAGGGTGCGCCCGCCCGCGAACGTCATTAATGGGTTGAAGCTTGCGCAAGGCTACGCTGTTGACATCCGCAGCGCTATGGGAGGGATACTGGCAGTGATGTGTCCGGACGACGACAGGGCGGCTGATTCCGACTATCATGTACAGGTGCGCCTGGCGGCAGCTTGCGTGCCCAGTGGTCGAACGGTGGGCCCTCCCACCAGGGAACAGATCGGCCAAATTATCCGGAGCCTACCGAACAAGGCGCCGGGTACAGATGGGATCACCGCTCGGATAGTAAAAGCAGCGTGGAAGGTGGCCGCGAGCGAGATGACTGTAATGTACGGTAAGTGTATAGAAGAGGGCGTGTTTCCCGATGTATGGAAGGAAGGCCGGTTGATAGTACTGCCAAAGGGTGATGGGAAGGCGACTGACCCAAAGGCGTATAGACCCATCACCCTCTTGCCAGTACTGGGTAAGGTGCTTGAGCAGTTGATATGCGAATGTACTCCGGGTCTGTACAGTCGCATGTCAACCCGTCAACATGGGTTTATGAAAGGGAGGTCCACGATAACGGCACTGAACGCTATTCAATTAACAGTGAACACCAGCACACACAAGTACGTACACGCGATCACGTTGGATATATCTGGGGCTTTCGACAACGCGTGGTGGCCAATGGTACTGCTTAAGTACAAGCAGGGAGGCTGCCCACCCAACATCTACCGTTGTCTGAGTTCCTACTTCGTCAACCGACGAGTAGGTATGTTCGTTGGAGCCGATGCAGTGTGGAAAACCTCTACTATGGGGTGTCCACAGGGCTCAGTGCTCGGCCCGACTTTATGGAACGTGTTGTTGAACGACCTTTTGGAAACGAGCATGCCAACAGGGGTGGGAATGGTAGCGTATGCGGATGACGTGACGCTCCTCATAGAGGCGAACTCCAGAGCGGATATCGAGGCCAATGCCCGGGCGGCGCTTGAGAAAATCACAGACTGGGGGGTCAGAAACCGGCTGAGTTTTTCTCCCAGGAAAACAAAGTCTATAACTTTAAAGGGAACTCTCAGGCGACCTCCGGTCATCAGAATGAACGGGCAATCTGTCACAGCGGTCGATAATGTAAAAATACTGGGCATCACAATTGATGGTAAGGGATCATTTGCAGAGCACGCCTTGGATATCGGGGAGCGAGCCGCGAAGTGTTTCGGCAAAATGGCTAGGGTATCTTCAACCTCTTGGGGCATACGATACAAGGCACTTAAGCTCTTGTATAGAGGGACATTCGTAGCAACCTTGACTTACGCGGCAAGCACCTGGTATCACAGGGCATTTTTGCATGTGGTGTCGAGTCGGTTGCTCAGGACTCAACGAACGTCGTTGGTGCTGCTCACCAAGGCGTACCGCTCCACGAGCACGGCCGCACTGCCAGTTTTAGCAGGGGTACTTCCGGCAGACCTGGAAGTTTATCGTGCGGGCAAGATCGAGGCGACCAGGGGCGATAGGGTTAAAAAGGAGCTCGCGTCATTAAAGAAGGACATCCACTCCGAAGTGGTGAACATGTGGCAGGAGCGCTGGGAACGCGAGGAGAGAGGTGGCGAACTCAGACGCTTCTTCCCATGTGTCGGGGAAAGACTCCTGGCGTCGTGGGTGCATCCCGACCATTACACGTCGCAGCTGTTGACGGGGCATGGGCAGTTCAACAGCAAGCTTAGGGACCTGGGGCTAAAAGGGGACGGCACATGTCCATGTGGCGCGACGGACGAGAACCGCGACCACGTGCTGTGGGATTGCAGCTTGTACGAGGAAGCAAGAGGCGAAATGCTGGACCATCTAACGAGGACAAGACCAGGACCAGTTTATTACGGAGACTTGGTATCCTCTGAGGAGAATTTCTCCAGGCTGATGAGATATGCCGCAAGTTGGTACCGTGTCAGGAGAGTGATGGAGGGGTAAACCAAGACGGTGACGAAGACAGAGAAAGGAAGACCAAGAGAAGAAGAGGAGATTAGGAAGAAGGAGAGCCCGGCGACGAAGAAGCCGTATCTGTGGTCGGCCGCCCCCAGAAAGGGGGAGAGGGCCATCTAGGGACGCATATTAAAAAAGAGAACTTGTAGGGAGTCAAGAAAATGTGCCGGACCTCAAATCCGGTACATCTCCCGCTGTTTCGGTCGGTACCTAGGTCTTGATGACCGAAAGGTCGGTAAGACCATGGGAAGGAGGTGGGTTATGTCCCTATCTACTATCTAGCGAAACCACAGCCAAGGGAACGGGCTTGGGAGAATCAGCGGGGAAAGAAGACCCTGTTGAGCTTGACTCTAGTCTGGCATTGTAAGGAGACATGAGAGGTGTAGCATAAGTGGGAGATCGTTCGCGGTCGTCGCTGAAAAACCACTACTTTCATTGTTTCATTACTTACTCGGTTGGGCGGAAGCGGTGCGCGGTCGATAATATCGGCGGGCGTACGGTGTTTCGTTCCAAGCGTGCAGAGTGGCGACGTGGCGGCAACGCTCGTCGCCGTACAACTCCCGCGTGATCCGGTTCGAGGACACTGCCAGGCGGGGAGTTTGACTGGGGCGGTACATCTGTCAAAGAATAACGCAGGTGTCCTAAGGCCAGCTCAGCGAGGACAGAAACCTCGCGTGGAGCAAAAGGGCAAAAGCTGGCTTGATCCAGATGTTCAGTACGCATAGGGACTGCGAAAGCACGGCCTATCGATCCTTTAGTATAAAGAGTTTTTAGCAAGAGGTGCCAGAAAAGTTACCACAGGGATAACTGGCTTGTGGCGGCCAAGCGTTCATAGCGACGTTGCTTTTTGATCCTTCGATGTAGGCTCTTCCTATCATTGCGAAGCAAAATTCGCCAAGCGTTGGATTGTTCACCCATCAAAAGGGAACGTGAGCTGGGTTTAGACCGTCGTGAGACAGGTTAGTTTTACCCTCCTGATGGCGTGTCGTTGCGATAGTAATACTGCTCAGTACGAGAGGAACCGCAGTTTCGGACATTTGGTTCATGCACTCGGCCGAGCGGCCGGTGGTGCGAAGCTACCATCCGCGGGATTATGCCTGAACGCCTCTAAGGCCGAAGCCAGCCTAGCCGAATCCGGCAAGGATATACTCACTGTGGAGCCCCGAGTGTCGGGAGGCTCTAAACAATGTGACTTTACTAGTCGCGTTTTATTCGTAAGACGCGACGTCGAAGCCCATTTGGAACGCGACGAACGGTGCGAGCGGTATTAACACGTGCACCACGGCGTCGAAGTTTCGAATTTACCTCAGTTCGATGTCGGGGCTCGGAATAGTCTGTAGACGACTTACGTTCCTGGCGGGGTGTTGTGCTCGGTAGAGCAGCGTCGTGCTGCGATCTGTTGAGACTCAGCCCTACGCCAGGTGATTCGTCCGAGGACGCATCGTCGCCGAGAAGCAGAGTTGTGTGTGTGTGTGTGTGTGTGTGCAAACAAACAACAGGCCAACATATAATATTATAATAACATAATAATATAAATAATATTATCATGATATTTCGTCGTGACGGACGCGTCACGCGATTTCTCATGATTATAAAATTGTACAATATATTATTATTTATTATAGTTGAAAGACGTGGTTGATGTTGTACACGGCGACTACTCTAATGATAACGAGTACGATCATTTTCAGGTTATTATGTCGAGTCGAGTGTTGTGATAAGTGTACATCGCCGTCGGCGGCGGCGGCTCCGGTGGTGTTGGGCGCGCTGCGCAAATTCCAAAAGCGAGTACGATCGGCCCCAATAGCGGGTACGGTCGATTCCTCAATAGCGAGTACCGCCTAGCGCGAGGAGCGCGGCGCTCCCTGCCGGTCTCCCCGGACGGATATCTCACTTACTTGTTTTCTCCAATAACGAGTACCGCCGAGCGCGAAGAGCGCGGCGCTCCCTGCCGGTCTCCATCTTTTCTCTTGTTCCTTGTACACCAGAACATTATAGTTTTTGACCAATATTCGTGTCCCCTAATAATTGCATGTTCTGTCCGTTTTTTTTTTTAAATTAAATAAAATAAATTATTAATTATTAATTTATCATAAAAATACCTACGAGAAAAAGTGTAGGTGATAAAATTATCTATAAAAAATGTACCGATACTTTTTTTCCTACGAGCCACCGTTTCTGAGATAATAACTATTCAAAAACTTATAAAAACGCGCTAAGTACACTACTACCTCATAGGTGGCGTGGAAACTAACTTTTTGAATCTAACACAAAGTATTGATACATTTTTAATGGATAATTTTACGATCTACAATTTTTGTCCGAGATACTTTTATGATAAAACTTACCTACCGTTTTGCTGAAAATCGCGAAAAACGAATGTGATTAAGTAAGTAAGTAAGTACGTAAGTAAGGAAGTAAGCAACTAAGTAAGTAAGTAAATAGGTAAGTAAGTAAGTAAGTAAGAAAGAATTACGTTTAAAGATATTTATTTCTCATTAAAAACATAATATTGTCACTTACATGAGAACATAAAAATATGATGTAATAATTTATCCGCCGTTCTTTAGATGTTCAGTACATACATGTTACACATTATAGTACTTATTCTTCTTCACAAAATTTAAGATTACACACTTTTACAGGGCACTGTCACATAACAAACAATTTCAGACATGTGTTTTATAAAAACTTTGAAACAATATAGTCTGATAGGTCACGTTTAAATGTTTTTAGTGACCTAATCTTTTTGAGAGATGAAGGTAGACTATTAAAAAGTTGTGCGCCCTCGTAAATAAACATACGCTTGCCGTAATTTGTTCTTGTCTTAGGTAGTATCAAGTAGCTGGCTCGTCTCGTGCTGCGTTTAGACGCATGTTTAGTTTGGGTGAGTAAGATTGATGTATGATAAGAATTTTGATTTGATTTGAAATATATTTTTTTTTGGAGGTTTTTTATTTGGTTTCGGAGGGAAAATGAAATGTACGTGTCGCGCGTTTATTACTGAACATTATCGTACTCGTTATTAATAAAGTTAAAAAAAAAAAAAAAAAAAAAAAAAAAAAAAAGCGATTTTTTTTTCGAAGCCGCAATGCATATTCAATATTATGTTATTAATAAATAGTAAAATCAAATCAAAATCACTTTATTCACATATCAGAGAGTTTACACGTTCATATCGTTCGCGTGCACCACACATACGGCAGTCGGCGTCGAGAGTCGAGTCCGTAGCGAACGGTTCGCGACGCCGAATTCAACGCCGCTCAAGTTTTTCTTGTAAAAAGAGTGAAAAACGCACGCGACAAAAATACAAAAACGCACAACACGGTGGTGTTGTTTTATTATTCTCGTCGTCGTCATCGTCATTCATATTTTATTTAATATATATTTATATTTGAGTAAGTTTGTGAATGCGCGCGATGATAACGACGATGATATAATAACAATACGGTTGTTGGTACTCTCGGGGCAGAGCTGGTGTGTCTGTGTCTGTGTTTGTGTCGCGCGTTGTTTTATATGTTCTTTTTTTACAATATAAAAAATGAGACAGACTCACCGCGCTGTGTCGATCGAGCGTTTTCGAGTTTCCCTATGCGGATGATATTTGATTTGGTGATGTCTAACTGCGTTAACTGATTTTCGATGTTACTCATATAAAGTTTGTATAAAAATTGATAGATGGCGCTAGTAGTTGTTTACTTCGCGCTAACAAGATATGTAACGTTTTGCCCTAATTAGTTGGTTTGAATTTTTGTTGTTGTTCTTTATCAAAGTGAATATAGTGTTTTAATGTGAGTGTCAGTGTTTTAATGAGTGAGTGTGGATCCCTACGCAGGTAAAACTGTACATGGTGCCGAAACCCGGGATAATTGTAAAGTGGACTTTGGACTCTTGTGTATTTCAAAGACTTAGAAAAGTTTTGATCAATTTGGGACTTGTAATATTTTACAGAATATACAAGTAGATCATCAACTTAGAAAATTTCTATCAATTTAGGACTTGTAATATTTTACTGAATTTACAATATCATCAACTTAGAAAAGTTTCGATCGATTTTGGACTTGTAATCATTTATAAATTTAATAAGTTATTGATTTAATTCTTTGATTATTGGTGATTTTGAACGCAGACATGGCTGCTAAATTAATTAAAAGTCAAGCAGAATTAATTGCGAGATTAGAAAAATCATTGACGAACTTTAAGAAGAGCCCAAAATCAAGAGTTACCAAATCATATGTAGAGACAAGAATTACAATTTTAGAAGATTTATATACGGAATTTAAGAATAATCATAGAGAGCTTATTCAGATTGCTACAACTGAACAAGTAGATGGCTTATCGTATTTCAAGAATGATGACTTTGATACTTTTGAGGAATTATATACCGAATATGTGTCAGAACTTAAAGAAAAATTAGACATATTTCAAGAGAAACCTAGTTCAGTAACTAATAATCCGATATATGATGAAGTCAAACTTCCAAGAATACAATTACCGTCTTTCTCTGGCAAATATGAGGAGTGGCAAACATTTCACGATATGTTTGTGTCGCTAATACACAGAAACGAGAAATTATCTGCAGTGCAAAAACTACACTATCTTAAGAGTAGTATATCTGGAGAACCGGAAAACTTGCTGCGTAATTTTCCGACCACTGAAAGAAATTATGAAGAGGCTTGGAAGCAACTGACTAAACGTTACAACAACAAACGTTACAATACAAATGCCATAATGAAAGTATTATTCGCACAAAAACAAACGACTTCAGAGTCTTCGCATTCTATCAAGCAACTACTGGACACAACTACCGCTTGCTTAAAGGCGTTGAACAATATGGGTATCGACACAAGGTCGTGGGATACAATAGTGATTTACATAGTGGTTTCTAGATTGGACGTAGAGTCTCACAAACAGTGGGAAAATCAAGTAAGCATGCTAACAGAGGAATTGCCTACCTGGTCGCAGTTAGTGGACTTTCTTGAAGCTAGATTTCGTAGTTTGGAGATGATTGATTCCGGAAAGCAAACAGTTAAAACAAGTTTTCAACCTAAAAAGCAAATCACTAAAACTAAATCATTTCACACAGCAGTTCAACAAGAGAGCAAGAAGCCAGATACTTTGTGTGCTTTATGCGGAGATAATCACTACTTAAATCTATGTAAGCAGTTTGGAAAACAGACAACACAACAGAGAAGAGAATTAGTACAAGCTAAGGGTCTGTGCTTCAACTGCATGCAGCCCACTCATGTGGTTAATAAATGTCGACAATCCACATGCTGCAAGAAATGTGGGAGAAGACACCACACGATGCTGCACTTTGATAAAGAAGGATCCATAGAGAACACTCATAATTCACAAGAAGTCACCAAAACAGGGATTGAGAATACTATTCAAGCACGTACGTCAACAGCAGAACCAAGAATCGTGGCTAATTTCTCGAAGCGTGAAAATCAGAGTAATAATGTTCTACTGGCGACAACACTTCTTAAGGCTCGATCAAGTAATGGTGAAAGACTTTTAGTGCGTGGTTTGTTAGATCAAGGCTCGCAAGCCTCATTCGTTACAGAATCTGCGGTTCAATTACTTGGCTTAAAACGTACTTCTGTTAATGGGTTCGTATCAGGTCTGGGAGATGGTCAAATGCATATTAAACATTTAGTTATGTTATATTTAGAGTCGCGCCACAATCCAGAATTTTATATTCAAGTAAACGCATATGTTTTAGGTTCGCTTACATCAATGCTTCCATGTGAAAAGCTAGATTCACCTGATTGGTTAGAGATTGAGGACTTGGAGTTAGCTGATCCGAATTACGCAACCCCGGGTAAGATTGATATCTTACTAGGAGCTGAAGTTTACGCAAATATTTTGTTAGAGGGCATGATAAAACACCCTAAAGGAAATCTCATCGCGCAAAATACGGCGTTTGGTTGGGTTTTATCGGGACAAGTGTCCAATTCATCTTCGGCTAAGACTAAAATAACAAGCTTGCATTTGCAAATCAAGGACAACGACGATTATCTCAAGCGTTTTTGGGAGTTAGAAGCTGAACCAGATAAAATTCAGAAAAGATTGTCTAAGGAGGAGCAAATGTGCGAAACGCTCTATGAAGCTACAACTATAAGGGACAAGGATGGAAGGTTCATTGTTACACTACCGTTTACTAATGAGGATCCTGAATGTCAGTACGGACAATCAAAGGATATAGCAATGAGAAAACTACTGGCTTTAGAAAGAAGACTAAACAAAAATCCGAGGCTGTATGAAGAATACAGAAAAGTATTACGTGAGTATGTTACTCTTAATCACATGGCTCTAGTCGAAGCAGATGATGTGGACAATCCTAAAGCTGTCTATTTGCCACATCACGCTGTAGTTAGAGATGACAAGGAAACAACAAAAGTTCGTGTTGTTTTTAACGCGTCGAGCAAAGGTGTTAATGATGTGTCGCTAAATGACAATCTTATGGTTGGACCCAAGATACAGCAGGACTTAAGACACATATTGATGAGGTGGCGCACCCATCCCATTTGCATCGTTGCCGATCTGGTAAAAATGTACAGGCAAGTGCTTGTTCATCCGAAACATGTCAATTTTCAGAGAATTTTATGGAGGCCAAGCCGAGACATGCCCGTCCAACATTACAAGCTACTTACATTGACATTTGGAACAGCATGTGCACCGTACCTTGCGGTTAAAAGCTTACAACGTTTGGCTGAAGACGAGAAAAGTAAGTTTCCTGTAGCTTCAGAAATTGCAAAAAATGACTACTACATCGACGATCTTATGACTGGATGTGAAACGATTCAAGAAGGTAAAATTATCTATGAAGAGATGAATGCACTTATGACGTCTGGTGGTTTTGAATTACAAAAGTGGAGCAGTAATAGTCAAGAGCTGTTGCAGTATATCAGAGATGACAATCATAAGAACGATAAATGCAGCACATTACCTATTAAAACAGGTAATATGGTGAAGGTTTTGGGTATTCAATGGAATCGAGAATCCGACAATTTTGAGTACGTTGTCAACATTCCAGAAGTAAAATATCCAATCACAAAAAGACAAGTTTTATCAAACATTGCACGACTATATGATCCTATGGGTTGGATCGCACCTGTAGTCATCATAGCAAAGATATTAATCCAAAAAATATGGAAATCACAGTTAGATTGGGACAATCCATTAACTGAGGACTTGAGTGAAATGTGGCTCCAATTTCGGAAGGAGTTGGTAGAAATTCAAAGAATTAGAATACCTCGATGGATGTGTTGCTCACGCGATAGCAGAGTTGAACTTCATGCGTTTTCAGACGCATCGAGGGCAGCTTATGCAGCAGCAGTATTTATTCGGGTCATTGATCAGGATAAATCTGTGCATGTGAATTTAGTGTCGGCTAAGACTAAGGTTGCGCCGATAGAGAAGGAAGTTTCAATTCCGCGTTTGGAATTGTGTGGCGCAGTTCTTGCAGCGAAATTATTAAATGAAATATCTCAAGTGATCCCTACATCAAAGGAAAATCTATATGGTTGGACTGATTCGACAATAGTATTAGCTTGGCTGAAGGGGGGATCAAGTAAATGGTCAACGTTTGTTAGTAATCGTGTGTCAGAAATTCTATCTATAATGGACTACGATCAATGGAGACATGTCTCGACCGAGACCAACCCTTCAGACTGCGCTTCAAGAGGATTAAATCCATCAGAAATGGTATCACATGATTTATGGTGGCATGGACCTCAGTGGCTGAGAGAAATTGATATTAATGTACCTAACCTACAACTAGACGAGACACATGAAGAAGAAAGAATAATTTCAATGAAAGTTACAGAGAGTAAAGAAGATTTTGAATGGATGAGATTTTCAAGTTTAACGAAATTGTTAAGAGTGATTTCGTACTGTTGGAGAATAATACTACCAAAGACTGAGAGAGAAGCTTTACCTAGATTTATTACTGTAAAGGAAATGAATCAGACATTAGACAAGTGCATTAAACAAGCTCAGAATGTTGCTTTTAATGAAGAGATTACGTTACTAGCGAACGGAAAGGAAATACCGAAACGAAGCATTCTTCATACTCTTTGCCCAATTTTGGATCAAAAGGGGTTATTAAGGGTAGGTGGACGTATTGATTTGGCCAACGTAAGCTATGACGCGCGGCATCCGATTATTATACCGACTAAGTCTCATCTTACACAGTTATTAGTATCGGATGCGCATAGCAAAACGCTTCACGGGGGACCACAAGTTATGTTAAATTTCATTCGTTCCAAATATTGGATAATACGGGCTAGAGATCAGGTCAAAAAGCATTTCAGGAGATGTATTGCTTGTTTAAGACATTCAAAAGCGAATAGAGTGCAGCTAATGGGACAACTTCCTGAAGCAAGGTTAAAGCCATGCAAGCCATTCAAGGCAACAGGGGTAGATTATGCAGGACCAGTTAATATCAAGTTTTCGCCAGGACGTGGTGCGAAATCCTACAAAGGATATATTTGTGTATTTGTCTGTATGGTGACACGTGCTATACACATTGAGGCTGTGACGGATTTAACATCTAAGGGATTCATTGCAGCATTTAGAAGATTCACATCTAGACGTGGCCATTGTCAAGATCTATATAGCGACAATGGCACAAATTTTGTTGGTGCTGATAATCAATTACGCGACATGTTCGATCGAGCTAAATCGAACCTCCCAGATGAAATAGCCGAGCTATTAACATTGGAATCTACAACGTGGCATTTTATACCACCACAGTCACCAAATTTTGGAGGCTTATGGGAAGCTGGAGTACGGTGCGCTAAAAATCATTTGAAGAAAGTTATCGGGGATAGTACTCTTACATACGAAGAGCTAGCTACTGTACTATCACAAATAGAAGCATGCTTAAACTCGCGTCCTATTTCCGTAATTAGTAATGAAGCAGATGACCTTCTCCCATTGACTCCTGGTCATTTTTTGGTAGGTGAGTCTTTATTAAATGTTAGTGATGAGAGTTATATTGACTGTAATACTAGTAGATTAGATAGATGGAAGTTAATTCAAAAAATAGTTAGAGACTTTTGGCAAAGGTGGTCTAAAGAATATTTATGTAATTTAAATCAAAGATATAAGGGGCAGTCAAAATTGTATGAACCAAAACTTAATGATGTTTGCATTGTAAGAGATGATAACATTCCACCATCTAAATGGATTTTAGGCAAAATTACACAGAAACATGTTGGACCTGACAATGTAACTAGGGTTGTTACTCTTAAGTGTAAAAATGGTTTTATAAAAAGACCCTTAAGCAAAATAAGTGTACTTGAAAATGATTGTGGTATTTAGTTAGGTTTAATATTATAGTTTAAGTATATTAGATTGTCTGAGTAGTTCAATTCATCACAAACTGTTTAGTTTTTTTTGGATTTTGTATTTAATTCTGTGAGATGTTCACGGTGGGCGGTTCAGTAATTTATTATGAACCAGCTGTTCTATGTTTTCTGTAAAATTATATGTTGTTAAAATGTTTAGAAGGCTCTTAGTTTTTAAAGGATAAATCCTTGGTGGGCGGAATGTCTAACTGCGTTAACTGATTTTCGATGTTACTCATATAAAGTTTGTATAAAAATTGATAGATGGCGCTAGTAGTTGTTTACTTCGCGCTAACAAGATATGTAACGTTTTGCCCTAATTAGTTGGTTTGAATTTTTGTTGTTGTTCTTTATCAAAGTGAATATAGTGTTTTAATGTGAGTGTCAGTGTTTTAATGAGTGAGTGTGGATCCCTACGCAGGTAAAATTGTACAGGTGATTTGAAAGGTTTTTTGTGATTTCGTTTCTCATAATTCCTCTCTTCACTCTCTCTATAGTATCATACGCTGCGGCGATCCTCGTCACGTTGAAAGCGATCGTGTAAATTTTTTGCGCGCACCAAGACGCCGACTGGGCTTCGACGGTTTCCCTCTGTTAAGATTTTTAACGTGAGGGCCCGCAAGCCGGAACGCGTCGCGCATTTCACGCGTGCGAGACGTTCACGCTCCTCTCAAGCACCGGGCGTCGATCCGATTTGTGATCACGACGTGTACCGATATTAATACGTTGATACCGCTTCTATTGCGTGTCATCATTTTTATTATTACCCGAAGGGACTCTCGTTACTGAACTTTCATAACATACAATCGGCCCATCGCCGATTTATGATTCGTTCAACGCGCACCGTATGCCTTTGAGATATATAGTGTACAGTGCGCGAACGGATATCTCACGATATGTTCAAGATGTCATAGTCGCGACGCCCTAAGGGGAGATCGCGACGCATGACGCGCTGAGCGCGACAACAATCGTTGTTTGCAGCAGCTCCCTGGTTGATCCTGCCAGTAGTTATATGCTTGTCTCAAAGATTAAGCCATGCATGTCTCAGTGCAAGCCGTATTAAGGCGATACCGCGAATGGCTCAATATATCAGTTTTGGTTCCTTAGATCTTACTCAGTTACTTGGATAACTGTGGTAATTCTAGAGCTAATACATGCAATCAGAGCTCTGACCAGTGATGGGATGAGTGCTTTTATTAGATCAAAACCAATCGACGGAGGGCCTCGCGTCCGAAGTCGTTAATTTTGATGAATCTGGATAACTTTTGCCGATCGCATGGTCCAGTACCGGCGACGCATCTTTCAAATGTCTGCCTTATCAACTTTCGATGGTAGTTTCTGCGACTACCATGGTTGTCACGGGTAACGGGGAATCAGGGTTCGATTCCGGAGAGGGAGCCTGAGAAACGGCTACCACATCCAAGGAAGGCAGCAGGCGCGCAAATTACCCACTCCCGGCACGGGGAGGTAGTGACGAAAAATAACGATACGGGACTCTTACGAGGCCTCGTAATCGGAATGAGTACACTTTAAATATTTTAACGAGGAACAATTGGAGGGCAAGTCTGGTGCCAGCAGCCGCGGTAATTCCAGCTCCAATAGCGTATACTAAAATTGTTGCGGTTAAAAAGCTCGTAGTTGCATTTGTGCGCCGCGCTGTCGGTGCATCGCATCCGCGGTGATACTGACACGTCTGCGGAGCATATCGTCGGTGAGCCGGCGGTAAAACGCCGGTTCAATATCAAAATCCTATCGCGGTGCTCTTCAGTGAGTGTCGAGATGGGCCGACAATTTTACTTTGAACATATTAGAGTGCTCAAAGCGGGCTCAAAATGCCGCTTGAATATTTCGTGCATGGAATAATAGAATATGATCTCGGTTCTATTTTGTTGGTTTTCAGAACTCCGAGGTAATGATTAATAGGGATAACTGGGGGCATTCGTATTGCGACGTTAGAGGTGAAATTCTTGGATCGTCGCAAGACGAACATCAGCGAAAGCATTTGCCAAAGGTGTTTTCATCAATCAAGAACGAAAGTTAGAGGTTCGAAGGCGATTAGATACCGCCCTAGTTCTAACCGTAAATATGTCATCTAGCGATCCGCCGACGTTACTACAATGGCTCGGCGGGCAGCTTCCGGGAAACCAAAGATTTTGGACTCCGGGGGGAGTATGGTTGCAAAGCTGAAACTTAAAGGAATTGACGGAAGGGCACCACCAGGAGTGGAGCCTGCGGCTTAATTTGACTCAACACGGGAAATCTCACCAGGCCCGGACACCGGAAGGATTGACAGATTAACAGCTCTTTCTTGATTCGGTGGGTGGTGGTGCATGGCCGTTCTTAGTTGGTGGAGCGATTTGTCTGGTTAATTCCGGTAACGAACGAGACTCTAGCCTGCTAAATAGGCGTCGTCATTTAGGTGTGCGCGGCTTCAGGGTCGAGCAACTCACTGGCGGCGTATTAAAATTCTTCTTAGAGGGACCGGCGGCTTCGAGCCGCACGAGATTGAGCAATAACAGGTCTGTGATGCCCTTAGATGTCCTGGGCCGCACGCGCGCTACACTGAAGGAATCAACATGTTCTCCCTGGCCTAGAGGCCCGGGCAACCCGTTGAAACTCCTTCGTGCTGGGGATTGGGGTTTGCAATTATCCCCCATAAACGAGGAATTCCTAGTAAGCGCGAGTCATAAGCTCGCGTTGATTACGTCCCTGCCCTTTGTACACACCGCCCGTCGCTACTACCGATTGAATGATTTAGTGAGGTCTTCGGACCGACACGCGGTGGCTTCGCGGCCGTCGGCGTTGCTGGGAAGTTGACCAAACTTGATCATTTAGAGGAAGTAAAAGTCGTAACAAGGTTTCCGTAGGGGAACCTGCGGAAGGATCATTAACGTGTAACGGTCGCGTGCGCGAGCGTTGTCGCCGACACGCTTCGCTCACAGCCGACTGTTGACGATGATAACTTCAATCACGTGTCAATCACTGATTATTTTCGCGCTCGCGATGTGCTCTCTGTGCTCCGTTGTCGCGTTTGCCGCGCGCGCGCTGACATCTCCCGCCGCATGTGGGGGGTGTCCGGCACGACGTCTCCGGCACGACGCTTCGGCGGGCGCGGTTCGCATGTACGCGACGCGCGTGCGTCTCGCGACGCGCTCATGTCGAGTGCGAAGCGAGTCGAGATCACGACGTACGCGCAATGCGTGCGTCACATAATATTTTGTTACACACAGAGATCGTTCACGTATTTTCTAAATATAAAAACTATTACCCTGAACGGTGGATCACTTGGCTCGCGGGTCGATGAAGAACGCAGTTAACTGCGCGTCATAGTGTGAACTGCAGGACACATTTGAACATCGACATTTCGAACGCACATTGCGGTCCGTGGAGAAATATCCAGGACCACTCCTGTCTGAGGGCCGGCTGCATAAAAGAATACGACGACGCCGTCGCTGTATGCTGACAACACTGTTTGCGCGCCTAAAAAACGTGTAAAACGAGTGACGGTCTTCGGGCCGGGCTCGGGTAAACCCCGCCGGTTTTCCGGGGCCCGCTCGATCCGTTCGAAAATGTAAAATAAGCCGCAACGCGTGGTGCTGTTCGCGTGCAACGCCGTCTCCGCCTCACGCCCGACGTGGGTCACGGAGACGGGCGCGGTACCGGGGCGCGCTCGTTCGCTGTCACACGCGGATATCTCGTGATTAATTTTAATTAATCTATGCAGAGCTCTCTATGTGAACGGCGTGCGTGGCTGCGCCTTCGGTTCGCGTCCCGTGCGCTGCACGTGTTATTTCGGCCCGACGTGAGCGTGCAAACGAGTAGGCGGACTCGACGTCCGAAGGGCGCTTCGATCGCGGTACGTGCGCGGGTCGACGATACGTCGTTGAGACTTATTGGCGGCGCGCGCACGACGGTGTCGCTGCGCTGACGGATATCGTGTCTGCCTCATACTTTTTATCGTTGGCCTCAGATCAGGGAGGATCACCCGCCGAATTTAAGCATATTAGTAAGCGGAGGAAAAGAAACTAACCAGGATTCCCTCAGTAGCGGCGAGCGAACAGGGATAAGCCCAGCGCCGAATCCCGCGGTCGTCACGGTCGCGGGACATGTGGTGTTAGGGAGGTTCCGCTATCTCGCGGTCGCCGCTCCCGTCCAAGTTCGTCTTGAACGGGGCCGTTTTCCCATAGAGGGTGCCAGGCCCGTAGCGACGGAGCGAGTCCGCGAGAGGGACTCTCCTCAGAGTCGGGTTGCTTGAGAGTGCAGCCCTAAGTGGGTGGTAAACTCCATCTAAGGCTAAATATAACCGCGAGACCGATAGCGAACAAGTACCGTGAGGGAAAGTTGAAAAGAACTTTGAAGAGAGAGTTCAAGAGTACGTGAAACCGTTCAGGGGTAAACCTGCGAAACTCGAATGAACGAACGGAGAGATTCATCGTCACTCCGGGGCGTACGGCGGCGTGCCGCGATGTGCGCGAGACTCGTGCTCGCGTTCACCGGTCGCCGCCGTTGACGCACCCGGACGGCGTGCACTTCTCTCTTAGTACACATTATGCATCGCGACCCGTTCGTCTGTTCGGCCTAAGCGTTGTCCGGGAGCCGGGCGGCTGCGCGTTCACGCGCACAGCCGTCCGACCGTGACGATCGCCGGCCGGCGGCGGACGGTACTTGTCATGAAACGCGCACGCGTCTCCATCCGGGGACGCGTCCGGCCCGACGCGAGCGAGAGTCGTCGTCGACATCCTGCCCTTGTGCGGATGCTGACGCGACGCCGCTGTCGTCGCAGCCGTGTAGTCTCGGACTGTGCGCGTATCAGTCGGCGATGTTACTGTTTCGGGCACTCGCAGGACCCGTCTTGAAACACGGACCAAGGAGTCTAGCATGTGTGCGAGTCATTGAGTTATGAATTCAAACAGACAAAACTGAAAGGCGCAACGAAAGTGAAGGCGCGCGCTTGTCGCGCGCTCAGGGAGGATGGAGCGTCGGTCGTCAAAAATCGATCTCTCGCACTCCCGAGGCGTCTCGTTTCCAATCAGCGAATGCGGGCGCGCTCTGAGCACAGATGCTGGGACCCGAAAGATGGTGAACTATGCCTGGTCAGGTCGAAGTCAGGGGAAACCCTGATGGAGGACCGTAGCGATTCTGACGTGCAAATCGATCGTCGGAACTGGGTATAGGGGCGAAAGACTAATCGAACCATCTAGTAGCTGGTTCCGTCCGAAGTTTCCCTCAGGATAGCTGGCGTCGACTCGTAACAGTCTCATCCGGTAAAGCGAATGATTAGAGGCATTGGGGCCGAAACGACCTCAACCTATTCTCAAACTTTAAATGGGTGAGAACTCCGGCTTACTCGAACGATGAAGCCGGAGATCTGATGACGGTGCCAAGTGGGCCAATTTTGGTAAGCAGAACTGGCGCTGTGGGATGAACCAAACGTAGTGTTAAGGCGCCTAAAAAACGCTCATGGGACACCATGAAAGGCGTTGGTCGCTCATGACAGCAGGACGGTGGCCATGGAAGTCGGAATCCGCTAAGGAGTGTGCAACGACTCACCTGCCGAAGCGACCAGCCCTGAAAATGGATGGCGCTGAAGCGTTTTGCCTATACACTACCGTTACCGGCAATCGGCGCGTGCGTGTCAAAGCGCACGCGTATTATGCCGTAACGAGTAGGACGTGCGCGGCGGAGTGCGCAGAAGGGTCTGGGCGTGAGCCCGCCTGGAGCCTCCGTCGGTGCAGATCTTGTTGGTAGTAGCAAATACTCCAGCGAGGCCCTGGAGGACTGACGTGGAGAAGGGTTTCGCGTGAACAGTAGTTGCTCGCGAGTCAGTCGATCCTAAGCTCAAGGAGAGATCTTATGTCGATGCGGCGTGTTTATATATATTTTGTGTATATGATAAATAACGCCCTTTGAGCGAAAGGGAATCCGGTTCCTATTCCGGAACCCGGCAGCGGAACCGTTTCAATAATCGTTCTCTCGTTTCTCAAGCGAGTGTTCGACGGGGTAACCCAAAGTGGCCTGAAGACGCCGCCGAGTGGTCCGGGAAGAGTTTTCTTTTCTGCCTGAGCGTTCGAGTTCCATGGAATCCTATAGAAGGGAGATATGGTTCGGAACGCGAAGAGCACCGCATTTGCGGCGGTGTCCGGATACTCTCTGCGGACCTTGAAAATTCAGGTGAGGGATGTACGTGGAGATGTCGCGCCGGCTCGTACCCATATCCGCAGCAGGTCTCCAAGGTGAAGAGCCTCTAGTCGATAGAATAATGTAGGTAAGGGAAGTCGGCAAATTGGATCCGTAACTTCGGAATAAGGATTGGCTCTGAGGACCGGGGCGTGTCGGGTTTGGACGGGAAGCGGATGCGGCCGGTGCCGGGCCTGGTCGATGCTCGCGCGTGTCTCCATCGCAAGGTGGTCTCGCGCGTCGTGCTGAATCCGGACCCGCGTTCCGGCCTTTCGCGGATCTTCCTAGCCGTAAGTCCGCGTCGGTTTCGTCTCGTGCGCGATCGGCGCGGTACTGTACGACCGCCGTTCAACGGTCAGCTCAGAACTGGCACGGACAAGGGGAATCCGACTGTCTAATTAAAACAAAGCATTGCGATGGCCCTCGCGGGTGTTGACGCAATGTGATTTCTGCCCAGTGCTCTGAATGTCAACGTGAAGAAATTCAAGCAAGCGCGGGTAATGGTGGAGATAACGGGAGCAAAACAGGCGCGATGTATGTTGTCACGTCTGTTATTAGACAGTCGGTATAGGGTGTTCAGCTGTACTTCAGGGAGCTCACCCAAAAAAGTTGGTCAATTAGCCACCCCATCTCGGTTATCCGAGCAACGGGCGCGGTGGCCTTCAATTGATCTGAAGTAGATGGTTCCGAAAGGTTCCTCGGCGGTTACCCGTCAAACGTGGTGGAGGTAGCTTTACCGACACGGGAGCTATGGGGGAGGGGAGCCCACTGGGAGGCTACCAGTGCCCCTCCATTGGCGTCGGACTCGTAGTGGCTTGGCGCCAGGTGTTGATAGGACAAATGTGGGGAGATTGTTGTCCATTTGTTTGCGTATAGCATATCTCTCAATAGGAGACGGCCAGTGTGGGCTGGGTCCCGATCTCCGCCTCTGGTTCGTATGGGCGAAACGTCTGTGGAGTACCGCGACTGGGGGTGCTTGCCGCCTGGGTTAACAGGCGAAATTGAAGAGTCATAATTGGTTGTCTGTGACCCTCTACGTCTGACCAACGCACTATACCGGGACTGGAGCGAAAGCTGTTGTGCTGTAACCTACCTAGTAGGCGGTGTGCGTTGGGATTCTAGCAGTTAGAAAGGCAGACAGTAAGTACCGCCATCCGACGTCGGGCCGGGTGCGCTGGGGGGCTTGCCAGCCCCCCAGACCCCCCGCCCGGCGATAGCAACTATGACTCTCTTGAGATAGCCAAATGCCTCGTCATCTAATTAGTGACGCGCATGAATGGATTAACGAGATTCCCGCTGTCCCTATCTACTATCTAGCGAAACCACAGCCAAGGGAACGGGCTTGGGAGAATCAGCGGGGAAAGAAGACCCTGTTGAGCTTGACTCTAGTCTGGCATTGTAAGGAGACATGAGAGGTGTAGCATAAGTGGGAGATCGTTCGCGGTCGTCGCTGAAAAACCACTACTTTCATTGTTTCATTACTTACTCGGTTGGGCGGAAGCGGTGCGCGGTCGATAATATCGGCGGGCGTACGGTGTTTCGTTCCAAGCGTGCAGAGTGGCGACGTGGCGGCAACGCTCGTCGCCGTACAACTCCCGCGTGATCCGGTTCGAGGACACTGCCAGGCGGGGAGTTTGACTGGGGCGGTACATCTGTCAAAGAATAACGCAGGTGTCCTAAGGCCAGCTCAGCGAGGACAGAAACCTCGCGTGGAGCAAAAGGGCAAAAGCTGGCTTGATCCAGATGTTCAGTACGCATAGGGACTGCGAAAGCACGGCCTATCGATCCTTTAGTATAAAGAGTTTTTAGCAAGAGGTGCCAGAAAAGTTACCACAGGGATAACTGGCTTGTGGCGGCCAAGCGTTCATAGCGACGTTGCTTTTTGATCCTTCGATGTCGGCTCTTCCTATCATTGCGAAGCAAAATTCGCCAAGCGTTGGATTGTTCACCCATCAAAAGGGAACGTGAGCTGGGTTTAGACCGTCGTGAGACAGGTTAGTTTTACCCTCCTGATGGCGTGTCGTTGCGATAGTAATACTGCTCAGTACGAGAGGAACCGCAGTTTCGGACATTTGGTTCATGCACTCGGCCGAGCGGCCGGTGGTGCGAAGCTACCATCCGCGGGATTATGCCTGAACGCCTCTAAGGCCGAAGCCAGCCTAGCCGAATCCGGCAAGGATATACTCACTGTGGAGCCCCGAGTGTCGGGAGGCTCTAAACAATGTGACTTTACTAGTCGCGTTTTATTCGTAAGACGCGACGTCGAAGCCCATTTGGAACGCGACGAACGGTGCGAGCGGTATTAACACGTGCACCACGGCGTCGAAGTTTCGAATTTACCTCAGTTCGATGTCGGGGCTCGGAATAGTCTGTAGACGACTTACGTTCCTGGCGGGGTGTTGTGCTCGGTAGAGCAGCGTCGTGCTGCGATCTGTTGAGACTCAGCCCTACGCCAGGTGATTCGTCCGAGGACGCATCGTCGCCGAGAAGCAGAGTTGTGTGTGTGTGTGTGTGTGTGTGCAAACAAACAACAGGCCAACATATAATATTATAATAACATAATAATATAAATAATATTATCATGATATTTCGTCGTGACGGACGCGTCACGCGATTTCTCATGATTATAAAATTTTACAATATATTATTATTTATTATAGTTGAAAGACGTGGTTGATGTTGTACACGCCGACTACTCTAATGATAACGAGTACGATCATTTTCAGGTTATTATGTGGAGTCGAGTGTTGTGATAAGTGTACATCGCCGTCGGCGGCGGCGGCTCCGGTGGTGTTGGGCGCGCTGCGCAAATTCCAAAAGCGAGTACGATCGGCCCCAATAGCGGGTACGGTCGATTCCTCAATAGCGAGTACCGCCTAGCGCGAGGAGCGCGGCGCTCCCTGCCGGTCTCCCCGGACGGATATCTCACTTACTTGTTTTCTCCAATAACGAGTACCGCCGAGCGCGAGGAGCGCGGCGCTCCCTGCCGGTCTCCATCTTTTCTCTTGTTCCTTGTACACCAGAACATTATAGTTTTTGACCAATATTCGTGTCCCCTAATAATTGCATGTTCTGTCCGTTTTTTTTTTTAAATTAAATAAAATAAATTATTAATTATTAATTTATCATAAAAATACCTACGAGAAAAAGTGTAGGTGATAAAATTATCTATAAAAAATGTACCGATACTTTTTTTCCTACGAGCCACCGTTTCTGAGATAATAACTATTCAAAAACTTATAAAAACGCGCTAAGTACACTACTACCTCATAGGTGGCGTGGAAACTAACTTTTTGAATCTAACACTAAGTATTGATACATTTTTAATGGATAATTTTACGATCTACAATTTTTGTCCGAGTTACTTTTATGATAAAACTTACCTACCGTTTTGCTGAAAATCGCGAAAAACGAATGTGATTAAGTAAGTAAGTAAGTACGTAAGTAAGTAAGTAAGCAACTAAGTAAGTAAGTAAATAGGTAAGTAAGTAAGTAAGTAAGAAAGAATTACGTTTAAAGATATTTATTTCTCATTAAAAACATAATATTGTCACTTACATGAGAACATAAAAATATGATGTAATAATTTATCCGCCGTTCTTTAGATGTTCAGTACATACATGTTACACATTATAGTACTTATTCTTCTTCACAAAATTTAAGATTACACACTTTTACAGGGCACTGTCACATAACAAACAATTTCAGACATGTGTTTTATAAAAACTTTGAAACAATATAGTCTGATAGGTCACGTTTAAATGTTTTTAGTGACCTAATCTTTTTGAGAGATGAAGGTAGACTATTAAAAAGTTGTGCGCCCTCGTAAATAAACATACGCTTGCCGTAATTTGTTCTTGTCTTAGGTAGTATCAAGTAGCTGGCTCGTCTCGTGCTGCGTTTAGACGCATGTTTAGTTTGGGTGAGTAAGATTGATGTATGATAAGAATTTTGATTTGATTTGAAATATATTTTTTTTTGGAGGTTTTTTATTTGGTTTCGGAGGGAAAATGAAATGTACGTGTCGCGCGTTTATTACTGAACATTATCGTACTCGTTATTAATAAAGTTAAAAAAAAAAAAAAAAAAAAAAAAAAAAAAAAAAAAAGCGATTTTTTCTTCGAAGCCGCAATGCATATTCAATATTATGTTATTAATAAATAGTAAAATCAAATCAAAATCACTTTATTCACATATCAGAGAGTTTACACGTTCATATCGTTCGCGTGCACCACACATACGGCAGTCGGCGTCGAGAGTCGAGTCCGTAGCGAACGGTTCGCGACGCCGAATTCAACGCCGCTCAAGTTTTTCTTGTAAAAAGAGTGAAAAACGCACGCGACAAAAATACAAAAACGCACAACACGGTGGTGTTGTTTTATTATTCTCGTCGTCGTCATCGTCATTCATATTTTATTTAATATATATTTATATTTGAGTAAGTTTGTGAATGCGCGCGATGATAACGACGATGATATAATAACAATACGGTTGTTGGTACTCTCGGGGCAGAGCTGGTGTGTCTGTGTCTGTGTTTGTGTCGCGCGTTGTTTTATATGTTCTTTTTTTACAATATAAAAAATGAGACAGACTCACCGCGCTGTGTCGATCGAGCGTTTTCGAGTTTCCCTATGCGGATGATATTTGATTTGGTGATTTGAAAGGTTTTTTGTGATTTCGTTTCTCATAATTCCTCTCTTCACTCTCTCTATAGTATCATACGCTGCGGCGATCCTCGTCACGTTGAAAGCGATCGTGTAAATTTTTTGCGCGCACCAAGACGCCGACTGGGCTTCGACGGTTTCCCTCTGTTAAGATTTTTAACGTGAGGGCCCGCAAGCCGGAACGCGTCGCGCATTTCACGCGTGCGAGACGTTCACGCTCCTCTCAAGCACCGGGCGTCGATCCGATTTGTGATCACGACGTGTACCGATATTAATACGTTGATACCGCTTCTATTGCGTGTCATCATTTTTATTATTACCCGAAGGGACTCTCGTTACTGAACTTTCATAACATACAATCGGCCCATCGCCGATTTATGATTCGTTCAACGCGCACCGTATGCCTTTGAGATATATAGTGTACAGTGCGCGAACGGATATCTCACGATATGTTCAAGATGTCATAGTCGCGACGCCCTAAGGGGAGATCGCGACGCATGACGCGCTGAGCGCGACAACAATCGTTGTTTGCAGCAGCTCCCTGGTTGATCCTGCCAGTAGTTATATGCTTGTCTCAAAGATTAAGCCATGCATGTCTCAGTGCAAGCCGTATTAAGGCGATACCGCGAATGGCTCAATATATCAGTTTTGGTTCCTTAGATCTTACTCAGTTACTTGGATAACTGTGGTAATTCTAGAGCTAATACATGCAATCAGAGCTCTGACCAGTGATGGGATGAGTGCTTTTATTAGATCAAAACCAATCGACGGAGGGCCTCGCGTCCGAAGTCGTTAATTTTGATGAATCTGGATAACTTTTGCCGATCGCATGGTCCAGTACCGGCGACGCATCTTTCAAATGTCTGCCTTATCAACTTTCGATGGTAGTTTCTGCGACTACCATGGTTGTCACGGGTAACGGGGAATCAGGGTTCGATTCCGGAGAGGGAGCCTAAGAAACGGCTACCACATCCAAGGAAGGCAGCAGGCGCGCAAATTACCCACTCCCGGCACGGGGAGGTAGTGACGAAAAATAACGATACGGGACTCTTACGAGGCCTCGTAATCGGAATGAGTACACTTTAAATATTTTAACGAGGAACAATTGGAGGGCAAGTCTGGTGCCAGCAGCCGCGGTAATTCCAGCTCCAATAGCGTATACTAAAATTGTTGCGGTTAAAAAGCTCGTAGTTGCATTTGTGCGCCGCGCTGTCGGTGCATCGCATCCGCGGTGATACTGACACGTCTGCGGAGCATATCGTCGGTGAGCCGGCGGTAAAACGCCGGTTCAATATCAAAATCCTATCGCGGTGCTCTTCAGTGAGTGTCGAGATGGGCCGACAATTTTACTTTGAACAAATTAGAGTGCTCAAAGCGGGCTCAAAATGCCGCTTGAATATTTCGTGCATGGAATAATAGAATATGATCTCGGTTCTATTTTGTTGGTTTTCAGAACTCCGAGGTAATGATTAATAGGGATAACTGGGGGCATTCGTATTGCGACGTTAGAGGTGAAATTCTTGGATCGTCGCAAGACGAACATCAGCGAAAGCATTTGCCAAAGGTGTTTTCATCAATCAAGAACGAAAGTTAGAGGTTCGAAGGCGATTAGATACCGCCCTAGTTCTAACCGTAAATATGTCATCTAGCGATCCGCCGACGTTACTACAATGGCTCGGCGGGCAGCTTCCGGGAAACCAAAGATTTTGGACTCCGGGGGGAGTATGGTTGCAAAGCTGAAACTTAAAGGAATTGACGGAAGGGCACCACCAGGAGTGGAGCCTGCGGCTTAATTTGACTCAACACGGGAAATCTCACCAGGCCCGGACACCGGAAGGATTGACAGATTAACAGCTCTTTCTTGATTCGGTGGGTGGTGGTGCATGGCCGTTCTTAGTTGGTGGAGCGATTTGTCTGGTTAATTCCGGTAACGAACGAGACTCTAGCCTGCTAAATAGGCGTCGTCATTTAGGTGTGCGCGGCTTCAGGGTCGCGCAACTCACTGGCGGCGTATTAAAATTCTTCTTAGAGGGACCGGCGGCTTCGAGCCGCACGAGATTGAGCAATAACAGGTCTGTGATGCCCTTAGATGTCCTGGGCCGCACGCGCGCTACACTGAAGGAATCAACATGTTCTCCCTGGCCTAGAGGCCCGGGCAACCCGTTGAAACTCCTTCGTGCTGGGGATTGGGGTTTGCAATTATCCCCCATAAACGAGGAATTCCTAGTAAGCGCGAGTCATAAGCTCGCGTTGATTACGTCCCTGCCCTTTGTACACACCGCCCGTCGCTACTACCGATTGAATGATTTAGTGAGGTCTTCGGACCGACACGCGGTGGCTTCGCGGCCGTCGGCGTTGCTGGGAAGTTGACCAAACTTGATCATTTAGAGGAAGTAAAAGTCGTAACAAGGTTTCCGTAGGGGAACCTGCGGAAGGATCATTAACGTGTAACGGTCGCGTGCGCGAGCGTTGTCGCCGACACGCTTCGCTCACAGCCGACTGTTGACGATGATAACTTCAATCACGTGTCAATCACTGATTATTTTCGCGCTCGCGATGTGCTCTCTGTGCTCCGTTGTCGCGTTTGCCGCGCGCGCGCTGACATCTCCCGCCGCATGTGGGGGGTGTCCGGCACGACGTCTCCGGCACGCGTGCGTCTCGCGACGCGCTCATGTCGAGTGCGAAGCGAGTCGAGATCACGACGTACGCGCAATGCGTGCGTCACATAATATTTTGTTACACACAGAGATCGTTCACGTATTTTCTAAATATAAAAACTATTACCCTGAACGGTGGATCACTTGGCTCGCGGGTCGATGAAGAACGCAGTTAACTGCGCGTCATAGTGTGAACTGCAGGACACATTTGAACATCGACATTTCGAACGCACATTGCGGTCCGTGGAGAAATATCCAGGACCACTCCTGTCTGAGGGCCGGCTGCAT
>NC_066299.1:0-7500 GCF_905404315.1 Leptidea sinapis
AACCTAACCTAACCTAACCTAACCTAACCTAACCTAACCTAACCTAACCTAACCTAACCTAACCTAACCTAACCTAACCTAACCTAACCTAACCTAACCTAACCTAACCTAACCTAACCTAACCTAACCTAACCTAACCTAACCTAACCTAACCTAACCTAACCTAACCTAACCTAACCTAACCTAACCTAACCTAACCTAACCTAATCTAACCTAACCTAACCTAACCTAACCTAACCTAACCTAACCTAACCTAACCTAACCTAACCTAACCTAACCTAACCTAACCTAACCTAACCTAACCTAACCTAACCTAACCTAACCTAACCTAACCTAACCTAACCTAACCTAACCTAACCTAACCTAACCTAACCTAACCTAACCTAACCTAACCTAACCTAACCTAATCTAACCTAACCTAACCTAACCTAACCTAACCTAACCTAACCTAACCTAACCTAACCTAACCTAACCTAACCTAACCTAACCTAACCTAACCTAACCTAACCTAACCTAACCTAACCTAACCTAACCTAACCTAACCTAACCTAACCTAACCTAACCTAACCTAACCTAACCTAACCTAACCTAACCTAACCTAACCTAACCTAACCTAACCTAACCTAACCTAACCTAACCTAACCTAACCTAACCTAACCTAACCTAACCTAACCTAACCTAACCTAACCTAACCTAACCTAACCTAACCTAACCTAACCTAACCTAACCTAACCTAACCTAACCTAACCTAACCTAACCTAACCTAACCTAACCTAACCTAACCTAACCTAACCTAACCTAACCTAACCTAACCTAACCTAACCTAACCTAACCTAACCTAATCTAACCTAACCTAACCTAACCTAACCTAACCTAACCTAACCTAACCTAACCTAACCTAACCTAACCTAACCTAACCTAACCTAACCTAACCTAACCTAACCTAACCTAACCTAACCTAACCTAACCTAACCTAACCTAACCTAACCTAACCTAACCTAACCTAACCTAACCTAACCTAACCTAACCTAACCTAACCTAACCTAACCTAACCTAACCTAACCTAACCTAACCTAACCTAACCTAACCTAACCTAACCTAACCTAACCTAACCTAACCTAACCTAACCTAACCTAACCTAACCTAACCTAACCTAACCTAACCTAACCTAACCTAACCTAACCTAACCTAACCTAACCTAACCTAACCTAACCTAACCTAACCTAACCTAACCTAACCTAACCTAACCTAACCTAACCTAACCTAACCTAACCTAACCTAACCTAACCTAACCTAACCTAACCTAACCTAACCTAACCTAACCTAACCTAACCTAACCTAACCTAACCTAACCTAACCTAACCTAACCTAACCTAACCTAACCTAACCTAACCTAACCTAACCTAACCTAACCTAACCTAACCTAACCTAACCTAACCTAACCTAACCTAACCTAACCTAACCTAACCTAACCTAACCTAACCTAACCTAACCTAACCTAACCTAACCTAACCTAACCTAACCTAACCTAACCTAACCTAACCTAACCTAACCTAACCTAACCTAACCTAACCTAACCTAACCTAACCTAACCTAACCTAACCTAACCTAACCTAACCTAACCTAACCTAACCTAACCTAACCTAACCTAACCTAACCTAACCTAACCTAACCTAACCTAACCTAACCTAACCTAACCTAACCTAACCTAACCTAACCTAACCTAACCTAACCTAACCTAACCTAACCTAACCTAACCTAACCTAACCTAACCTAACCTAACCTAACCTAACCTAACCTAACCTAACCTAACCTAACCTAACCTAACCTAACCTAACCTAACCTAACCTAACCTAACCTAACCTAACCTAACCTAACCTAGACCTAACCTAACCTAACCTAACCTAACCTAACCTAACCTAACCTAACCTAACCTAACCTAACCTAACCTAACCTAACCTAACCTAACCTAACCTAACCTAACCTAACCTAACCTAACCTAACCTAACCTAACCTAACCTAACCTAACCTAACCTAACCTAACCTAACCTAACCTAACCTAACCTAACCTAACCTAACCTAACCTAACCTAACCTAACCTAACCTAACCTAACCTAACCTAACCTAACCTAACCTAACCTAACCTAACCTAACCTAACCTAACCTAACCTAACCTAACCTAACCTAACCTAACCTAACCTAACCTAACCTAACCTAACCTAACCTAACCTAACCTAACCTAACCTAACCTAACCTAACCTAACCTAACCTAACCTAACCTAACCTAACCTAACCTAACCTAACCTAACCTAACCTAACCTAACCTAACCTAACCTAACCTAACCTAACCTAACCTAACCTAACCTAACCTAACCTAACCTAACCTAACCTAACCTAACCTAACCTAACCTAACCTAACCTAACCTAACCTAACCTAACCTAACCTAACCTAACCTAACCTAACCTAACCTAACCTAACCTAACCTAACCTAACCTAACCTAACCTAACCTAACCTAACCTAACCTAACCTAACCTAACCTAACCTAACCTAACCTAACCTAACCTAACCTAACCTAACCTAACCTAACCTAACCTAACCTAACCTAACCTAACCTAACCTAACCTAACCTAACCTAACCTAACCTAACCTAACCTAACCTAACCTAACCTAACCTAACCTAACCTAACCTAACCTAACCTAACCTAACCTAACCTAACCTAACCTAACCTAACCTAATCTAACCTAACCTAACCTAACCTAACCTAACCTAACCTAACCTAACCTAACCTAACCTAACCTAACCTAACCTAACCTAACCTAACCTAACCTAACCTAACCTAACCTAACCTAACCTAACCTAACCTAACCTAACCTAACCTAACCTAACCTAACCTAACCTAACCTAACCTAACCTAACCTAACCTAACCTAACCTAACCTAACCTAACCTAACCTAACCTAACCTAACCTAACCTAACCTAACCTAACCTAACCTAACCTAACCTAACCTAACCTAACCTAACCTAACCTAACCTAACCTAACCTAACCTAACCTAACCTAACCTAACCTAACCTAACCTAACCTAACCTAACCTAACCTAACCTAACCTAACCTAACCTAACCTAACCTAACCTAACCTAACCTAACCTAACCTAACCTAACCTAACCTAACCTAACCTAACCTAACCTAACCTAACCTAACCTAACCTAACCTAACCTAACCTAACCTAACCTAACCTAACCTAACCTAACCTAACCTAACCTAACCTAACCTAACCTAACCTAACCTAACCTAACCTAACCTAACCTAACCTAACCTAACCTAACCTAACCTAACCTAACCTAACCTAACCTAACCTAACCTAACCTAACCTAACCTAACCTAACCTAACCTAACCTAACCTAACCTAACCTAACCTAACCTAACCTAACCTAACCTAACCTAACCTAACCTAACCTAACCTAACCTAACCTAACCTAACCTAACCTAACCTAACCTAACCTAACCTAACCTAACCTAACCTAACCTAACCTAACCTAACCTAACCTAACCTAACCTAACCTAACCTAACCTAGCCTAACCTAACCTAACCTAACCTAACCTAACCTAACCTAACCTAACCTAACCTAACCTAACCTAACCTAACCTAACCTAACCTAACCTAACCTAACCTAACCTAACCTAACCTAACCTAACCTAACCTAACCTAACCTAACCTAACCTAACCTAACCTAACCTAACCTAACCTAACCTAACCTAACCTAACCTAACCTAACCTAACCTAACCTAACCTAACCTAACCTAACCTAACCTAACCTAACCTAACCTAACCTAACCTAACCTAACCTAACCTAACCTAACCTAACCTAACCTAACCTAACCTAACCTAACCTAACCTAACCTAACCTAACCTAACCTAACCTAACCTAACCTAACCTAACCTAACCTAACCTAACCTAACCTAACCTAACCTAACCTAACCTAACCTAACCTAACCTAACCTAACCTAACCTAACCTAACCTAACCTAACCTAACCTAACCTAACCTAACCTAACCTAACCTAACCTAACCTAACCTAACCTAACCTAACCTAACCTAACCTAACCTAACCTAACCTAACCTAACCTAACCTAACCTAACCTAACCTAACCTAACCTAACCTAACCTAACCTAACCTAACCTAACCTAACCTAACCTAACCTAACCTAACCTAACCTAACCTAACCTAACCTAACCTAACCTAACCTAACCTAACCTAACCTAACCTAACCTAACCTAACCTAACCTAACCTAACCTAACCTAACCTAACCTAACCTAACCTAACCTAACCTAACCTAACCTAACCTAACCTAACCTAACCTAACCTAACCTAACCTAACCTAACCTAACCTAACCTAACCTAACCTAACCTAACCTAACCTAACCTAACCTAACCTAACCTAACCTAACCTAACCTAACCTAACCTAACCTAACCTAACCTAACCTAACCTAACCTAACCTAACCTAACCTAACCTAACCTAACCTAACCTAACCTAACCTAACCTAACCTAACCTAACCTAACCTAACCTAACCTAACCTAACCTAACCTAACCTAACCTAACCTAACCTAACCTAACCTAACCTAACCTAACCTAACCTAACCTAACCTAACCTAACCTAACCTAACCTAACCTAACCTAACCTAACCTAACCTAACCTAACCTAACCTAACCTAACCTAACCTAACCTAACCTAACCTAACCTAACCTAACCTAACCTAACCTAACCTAACCTAACCTAACCTAACCTAACCTAACCTAACCTAACCTAACCTAACCTAACCTAACCTAACCTAACCTAACCTAACCTAACCTAACCTAACCTAACCTAACCTAACCTAACCTAACCTAACCTAACCTAACCTAACCTAACCTAACCTAACCTAACCTAACCTAACCTAACCTAACCTAACCTAACCTAACCTAACCTAACCTAACCTAACCTAACCTAACCTAACCTAACCTAACCTAACCTAACCTAACCTAACCTAACCTAACCTAACCTAACCTAACCTAACCTAACCTAACCTAACCTAACCTAACCTAACCTAACCTAACCTAACCTAACCTAACCTAACCTAACCTAACCTAACCTAACCTAACCTAACCTAACCTAACCTAACCTAACCTAACCTAACCTAACCTAACCTAACCTAACCTAACCTAACCTAACCTAACCTAACCTAACCTAACCTAACCTAACCTAACCTAACCTAACCTAACCTAACCTAACCTAACCTAACCTAACCTAACCTAACCTAACCTAACCTAACCTAACCTAACCTAACCTAACCTAACCTAACCTAACCTAACCTAACCTAACCTAACCTAACCTAACCTAACCTAACCTAACCTAACCTAACCTAACCTAACCTAACCTAACCTAACCTAACCTAACCCAGTCGCAGTCTGATCACGGTCGTGTTAACAGCTAAATCGGATCGCTCCGCAGTCGAAAAATCTTAGAGGTGGTATTTTTGATGCGTACATAGTGTTGCTGTATATCATTTGACGCGTTTCAAAGTGGTGAATCCAATGATATAATTTGTTTGAAGATCGCAGTGTAAGAAGTGAGAAAAAGTGTAAAAAATCTTGTTGTTTAGGTTACAATTAGTGAAAAAGTGAACCACACAAAAAAGTAAAGGGGTAACGTACTTATTTAAATTTATTTATCGTTAGGTCTCATTTAAACAAAGATTTTGATACCACAAACAGAAATTTCCGGCCACGCGCGACAATATAATAAGGATTTTTTCCTAAAACCACGTGGCACGTGATTAGTGTTCCCGGAAAAGTAGCGGATCGTGCAATACCTTTTCAGGAAGCGCTTAACAAAATAATTCTGAAGCCGTTTAAAGCGTGGAGATCGGAGCATCCCACGTGAAGTTATCCCACCCGGAAGAATTGAAGAAGAAAATTCTAGGTTGTTTTTGCAACAATTAAGTGTAGTACACACACATCAAATAATAACAGTGCAGTACACTCACATCACATAATAACAGTGCACGATTTAAATAAATTTTAAACATGTCGTCGCCGATGAAAGCTAGAGAACGCTACAACGCTGCAATGGAAGTGCTTGACAAGTCCAAGAGTATCACACCAACAACCAAGAAGGTAATTTCTGATGCCCTGGTATACATTTATGACTATATTAAGGAAATCAATAGTGAATATCTTGCAGCAAAGAGGGAATTAGAAAAAACGAAGGAAATAAATACGGAGCTCTTAGACGCCCGTCAAAGTGAAGAAGTAAAAGCCCTCAAAAATTTAGACCAGCTCCTGCAAGGTGTAAAGGCCCTGGAGACAAAGAGTAATACGATCCATGAAAATATCGAGCGCATCGCCGCAAAAACAGTGCAGATGTCGGATGCACCGCGGGGAGCCGCTGTACCGCTGACTTATGCGGGAGCAGTTGCCAGGGGCCTTAGAACACCCAGCCACTCATTGATTGTCAGTAGCACTTCAACATCTGATACGAGTGAAAACGTTCTGAACAAAATACGAACTGCAGTGGATCCCACCAAAACCGGAGCAAGGGTCGATGGCGTCCGCCGAGTTCGCAACCAGCGAGTTGTTCTGACATGTGCGTCGAGGGAAGAGATGGAATTTGTAACTAGTAGGCTCAAGAGCAACCCGGAACTTACATTTCAGGAAGCTAAGGGGAGAAATCCACTTATCATTATTAAAGACGTACTGGCAGACCTCAAGGACGAAGACATCCTTGGGGCATTAAAGGCCCAAAACAAAATGATATTTTCCGGGCTCTCCGAAGAAGAGCAGTCAATCGAGATTAAGTTCCGTCGAAGAAACCGAAACCCGAACATTAACCACATTGTGATGCGAGTTGCTCCAAAGCTGTGGCAGCGACTGACAGCCGAAGGTTCTGTCCACATTGACCTCAAGCGGTCAACCGTGGAGGACTTCTCGCCTGTCATCCAATGTACCCCGATGTCTTGGCTTCGGGCACGGACGACGTAATTGCAAAGAGACTGCCAGCCTCTGCAGCCACTGTGGAGGCCCTCATCTACGACACGACTGCCCTCACTACCTTGTGGGAGAACAGCCGTGTTGCTCTAATTGTCGGGCCGCAGGTCTCGAAAGGACAGACCACGGGGCCTTCAGTGACGAATGTCCGTCCGTCGCAAATGGGATTCGATTGCCCGCATGAGCGTGGCATATTGTGAAAGTTTTTATTTTAAAACAATCTAATAATTATTATGGGCTATTAATTATCAAATAATATAAATAAATGTAAGTTCATCTTTTAAAATAATAATATAATATCTATGTCATTGCCTTGTAATAAATTTATAGTCACATTAATCAAATAAATCATATGGAAAATTTAGTGTAAAGCACTCGATTATATCTAATTAATTATTATAACTATGTAATGAAATGGCATAAATTCACATACTATAGCAACCTACTGGAATTTTAGTATCATAATA